>NC_067311.1:10171232-10349753 GCF_020740795.1 Apus apus | reverse complement strand
AGGTCAGAGATCACAGAAGACAACTTCCTTCCTGCTTCTTCTTCCCTTCTCTTCCATCCATGGCCGGTGTCCAGGGAGGACTCCATCTATCCATCATCATTGATCCCTAGGCTTGTGCGTTCCTGACCCTCATAACTCTACTCTCAGATCCTGTCTGCTCTGCTGCTATCTCTGGCAGAGGTCCAGGACATTTCAGAACTGCTTACAGTTAAGGAAAGTGCCGTGGGAGTTGCTGAGGGTGGGGGGAGGCAACAGGGTTTTGCACATTTGTGAACAGAATTGAATGTAATTGTACATATTTTCTTTTATCATTAGTGTTTAATTAAAGCTGTGTAGTTTAGTTTTCAATCCAGCCAAGTCTCTCTTTTTTTCTCTCTCTCCTTCCCTACCTGGGTGGAAGGGGGAGTGGATCGAGAGCATTATTGTCGCTGGTTTAATTACTGATCCTGAGTCAAACCATGACAGCATGGAAGCCAGTTTAGGGCTTTGGTCATCTGTATTCCCCTCCTCTGAACTTTTTCTGCAGTAACTGCTTTTGTAATAAAGGAACCACAACTCCACACAGTATTAAAGATGCAGGATTTCACTGAACATAACATTTTGTTTTCTGTTCCTTTCCTGAAAGGAACACTTGACTTCTCATTTTGACTGCTTCTGAACACTGAACAAACATTTCTGTACTAACAACTTGTCACGAACCAATGCCAGGGGGGCTAACGGCTGTCAGGATGTTTTTGCGACTTCCCCCCCAATTTGGAGGGGTTGTTGAATAAGACCGAGGGTTCACACGTGGTGTTTGCCTCTCCCAGAGTGTCGCGAGCCGGTACCGGGGGGGCTACCGGCTGTCAGGATACTTTTGCGACTCCCCCTCTCAATGTGGAGGGGTTTGTGAATGAACCCGAGGGTCACACGCGGCGCTGCCTCTCACGGAGCAACGGCCGCCGCGGGACCGTATTTCCGGGTGGTAGCTAGAAAGCACCCCCACCCCACCACGCTCAGAAATTGCCTCTAAAGCCAAGATTTACTCCACAAACTAATAGGTTTATTAAGGGTTAACACAAACCGAGGGATGATGCTTAGGGACAATGCAGGTGTGAATGGCTACCAGGGATATCAATATGTATGTGGTGAGAAAGTGTCCTTTAGGGAGGCAATGCAAAGGTGCTTTTAAGGGAGAGGATTAAGGACCAAAGGGAGGAGGGAGGAGGGAAGGAAACCCGACGCCGGTCCTCCTTAAGAGGTCGCGCTGTGTGTGCAAGTATGAGGAAAGGAATGTGTGTGTGTGTGTGTGCGTGTGTGAGGTGATGTTACCCTCCGGCGGCTTGTCCAGCGTCGGTCGGTGGCCGGAAGGCAGGACGGCAGGTCCGTGGTGTCGGAGGGGCAGCCTCTCGGCAGCGGGTGCAGCGGCCGTTGGTTTCCTCTCCAGCGGCAGCAACACGGGGAGGGGGCTCCGGCCCCGACCCCAGGGCTCGGGACCCCGGCACGCTCGGCGCTGAGGCTCAGGCTGGACCCGGGGCAGGCAGGCAGGCAGGGCCCCAGCACCAGTGTCCGCAGCAGGGGGGTGTCCCACGCAGAAAGCATCCGAACGGGCCTCAGGGAGGAGGGAAGGGCCCACCTGCTGCCCTCGCCACCTTTTATACCCTGACCCACCGGTCCAGTCAGTGTCACTGTCCAGAGCCAATGAGCGTCCATGAGCCCCAGGTTAGGGCGGTGACTACCAGGGGCACAGGATGGCTTGTCGCCCATCCTTTCTGTCCCGGATCACATCTGTTGTTTTGGGTTCAGTTGTCCTTGAGAAGCAAGTCTGTTTTAGTTCGTTTGCTGGGGATAATCAGGAGAGGCCTTCGCTGGCTTAAAAGACATTTTGTTTAGACTTATGTGGGGAAGAAAAGAACAGTTTCCCACACAGAGGAACGGCCGCTGCAGGACCGTATTTTAGAGTGGTAGAGCTCACAAATTGCTACTGAGACCAATGTTTAGTTTACAAATTAACCGGTTTATTAAGGGTTAACACAAACTGTGGGATGAGGTTTAGGGAAAACGTAAAAATAGCAAATGGCTACCAGGGATGCATCAGGGAAGTAATGTGTCCTTTAGGGAGGTAATGCAAAAAGTACTGTGCCCTTAAGGCATTCTCTCCGAGAGAGGGTTGTGGATCAAAGGAGAGGGAGGGAGGAGTTGAGCACGGCAGGACAGTTAGAGAGTATGTCTCTGTGTGTGTGTGTGTTTACCCTTCCGTAGCGTGTGGCTCCTGGGATGCGGCTTCTTCTCCAGCTGGCAGGGCTCGGTAGCAGGTCCGTAGGGGGCCGGCTTCCCAGTAACAGGGGCAACCCCCCAGCTGTTTGAAATTGTCCTGGTTTGAGCCAGGATTAAGCCAATTTTCCTTTAATGATTTTTTTTCCTTCAGTGAGCTTTCTTTTAACTAGCAACACTCTGTTCTAGCTAGGCTGATAAGACATTGGAATGTTTTTCTAACTGCTGGGGCTTGAAGGTCGCACCTTCACTCTGCCGGCTCAGACACTATGGGGAGATCTATGACCCCCCCTGTAGGAGGCTGAGTTAGACAGACAGCAAAACTGGCCAGAGATATTCCATTCCATATATCTACGTAAGCTCAGAGGAAGGTCAGAGATCACAGAAGACAACTTCCTTCCTTCTTCTTCTTCCTTTCTCTTCCGTCCATGGCCGGCGTCCGGGGAGGACTCCGTCCATCCATCACCGTCGACCCTTAGGCTCGAGCTCTCCTGACCCTCATCACTCTCTGCTCTTCTCCAGCAGCAGCTCTGGGATTTCTCGGAACTGTTCCAGTTCAGGGGAGTGCTGTGGGAGTTGCTGGGGGTGGGGGGAGGTGAGAGGCTCTTGCCCATACCTGAACATATCTGTATATAATTGTATATATTTTCTTATATCATTAGTGTTTAATTAAAGCTGTGTCGTTTAGTTTTCAATCCAGCCAAGTCTCTCTCTTTTTCTCTCTCTCCTTCCCTACCTGGGTGGGAGGGGGAGGGGATCGAGAGCATTGTTGTCGGACCTGAGTCAAAAGCTGACACCAATTTACTTGGTGACACCAGATGTTTCAGCAGTTCATTGGAGTTGGCCTCATTTTTATCTGCTTGAAAAAAATTGTTTGGAAAGTAGCAGTTTCCTAACAGCACCATACCCAGGTTCTGGAAGAGTTTCTTTAGGGTTTTGCCTATGCATAAATTAACAATAACACAGTTTTATTTTTTCCTGGAGTTGGCTCATCCTTTTTCATTATTATTTTTCCTTCCTACTACATTTTACCACTGACTTGAGATCCAACACTGGTGGCCAGGCTTTTCCACAGCATGTCTTTGATCACTGGCATATTTTGCCTGGAGGGCCTTATGATGCAAATTCTCATCCTTGGCAAGCTGTGGCTGAAACACATAAAAACAAAGGCTTGAAGGAGGACATTCCACCTCTAGATAACTTCCTCGGTAAGTTATAATCCCTTCTAGTTTATGTTGTGTGATGCACTGCCCAGTTTTGTCTTCATACCCTTTCCTCATAAAACCAGGAAGGAAATGGAAAGCTTTTAGTTTGTCACATTGAATATACACACACAGTGCAAGCATGTTGCAAAGATGGCACGATCACCTACTAAAAAAATAATTATGTCCTAATTTGACTTATGGGATGAATGTTGCCTGTATCTTGTCTGTGGTCACTGATGCCTGTGTCAAAACTACATATAACAAAAAAAATAAAAAATTGGTTGCCTAGGACTAATGGTGTTCTTTACAGTTTGCCTAATCTGCAATTGTCTTTTAACCTAGAAAGCAGCTCCCTTTGTTGTTGCTCTTGCAGAAATTCTTGTTGAAACCTCAGGTTTTGTCCACAGCCAGAAGATGCATTCTTTCATTTCCAAACTTGAATCTTCTGTGCTCTTGAAGAGTGATAGTGAAAGGCTTGCAGTTAGAGGTAAACTTTCTAGCATCCAGCACCTAGGCAGATACAGAAAATCCTCACTTATCTTGGAAATGCCTGAATCCCTGGCTGCTGGACAGGTGCAGAACAAAACCCTGCCTATATGGCTCATGATTGTTTCAGACAGCTTTATCTAACCTGGAAGTATGAAAATTAGAAACCAGGCTTCAGGTGTATAGGTATAGCTTTTCTGTAATTAGCATTTTAGCAGCTAGCTCTCTTAAGGAAGCTCACTCATCTTCCAGAAAATACAGAAAAATATGTAGCAAATGGATGGACAAAAAGGGCCAGCTCTTACAGCATGGCTTTCTTTGCATGCTGGTTAATGTGCAGTAGTAGGACTTTATATTAGTCTCATAAGCTTTACTTTCCTTCTGCAATTGGTTTGAAGGTATTTTTTATATAGTCCACTCAAAGCAGTAACCAGATACCTCTTTGCTTCCACTATGGAAGTAAGTCGTCATCATCATCTAACCTTTTCTTCAAGATTTTTCTTGTGTTAGAAAGTTCTTGGATAGATATTCTGATACATTTTGGAACTTTTTGAAGGAAAACTAAAACAAAACTTCATATAGCCCCCATGGACAGGTTTGCTTAAAGCAGGTCTAGTGTGGTACAGACCTCACTTAAGTTGCAGTGCCTGACTAGTCCCCTCTCTACCTACCACTGCTTAAGTAAATTCTTTGTTGTCTTGTGGAAGAAGACATATTGAATGGGTGACATAACTGCACTGCAGTACTCCAAGCCCTTGATACACATCATGCACAAACTCAAGTGAATTAAAGGATTTAGGTATTACAAAAGCCTAATAATTACCCACTGTGTGAACATCAACATTTCAGGAAGACTACATTGTTCACCTGAACACTTACCTCACACCACAGCCTATGCCAATCTAGCTCTCATGAACCGGTAAGGCTCAGATGCCTTAAGCTTGCATTTGACAGTGCTGTCATAGGTCAAGAAGATTTAAAGCTAAATGCAGCCACAGAACTCCTGCCTAAAACAGCTGGAGAACACAATCATGCCTTAGCCCTGATAAGTAACTACTAACAGGACACAAGTATTAACAAAATTCCAGCCATATTTTATAATGCCATTAATTGTTTAGAGCACATGTCCTAAAAATAGCACTCACCCTTATTTTTCTGACGTACATGCAAGATGTCTACATCCCCTCACAGCTAGTTCAGCAATTGCCTGAGTCACATTTCAGTTTGGCATTAAGAGTACAAACAGCATATTCAACAAGAGGTACCAATTTTAAACACTTTATTCAGAATTACTCTGGAACCTCTCTCCACACTATTTATAGTTCAAGTCACTGTGCAATTGTGATGCAGAAAGCACTGATCTGCTGCAGGCCATTAGGAAAAGCTAAATGAGTAGCATAGCAATCATGCTAAAACCCAATCCTTAAACAGATACAAAAAAATTCAACAGATACAGAAAGGAGAAGAAAGACCGGATGCAACATTAAGACCAACACATGAATTGAAGACTGCTGTGAAAGATCATACAAGAAAAGGCAATGATTAATAGTAATGCAGCATTAAAGATGGGAGTACAGTGTAGACAAGTTACAATACATCCTGCTTCAATATTTCTTATCCATGTACTTTGTTTAAATATTGTAACAGTAAAGGAAAGCAAAAAGCACCAGACACCTGACTAAAGAAATAAAAGGAACACAAAATTAGGAAAAAGTGAAAGCTGGTAATTAAAGTAGGAATAATCTCAAATACAGTTACTCAACAGGAACACAACACTTGGAAAAGCTGCTATGTCAACATATATGGACAATGCCATTATTCCAGACAATGGTATGATGAAATATAAGTAAATTGATTTTCCTGGTCTGTAACCTCTTCCACATACAGTACTGTTGAGGTTATCCTTAGAAATTATTAGGAGGCCATGTAACGTGGGACAAAGCATCATTAAGCCCTAAACACATAATTCCAGTTAGGTGGGAACAGTGCAGCTACAGCTTTTATCTTCCAAAAAGGCAAGCCTATACAGCAGTTACAGAAGTGACAGAAGCCATAGGCAATAGATCCTAGAAAATAATCCTGCACTGGAGAAAGTAACTCCTACTTTGTCTCCTTACAGCTGCCATGGAAAGCATGCACTTCACTTGATCAGCTGGTGAGGGGTGGCAGTTTCAAGGAGAGCCACCAAGGATTTTATAATCTAAATTTTAATTTAAAGGCTTTTTTTTCTATCTTAAAGTTTCTCTTAAAGTGTCCTGGTTTGAGCCAGGATTAAGCCAATTTTTCTTTTCACTGATTTTTTTTTCCTTCAGTAAGCTTTCTTTTAACTAGCAACTGTGTGTTCTGCTAGGCTGATAAGACAGTGGAATGTTTTTCTAACTACTAAGGTTTCAAGGTTACACCTTCGCTCCACCGGCTCAGACACTATGGGGAGATCTCTGACCCCCCCCGTGAAAGGCTGAGTTAGACAGACAGCAAAATTGGCCAAAGATATTCCATTCCATATATCTACGTAAGCTCAAAGGAAGGTCAGAGATCATAGAAGACAACTTCCTTCCTTCTTCTTCTCGCCTTCTCTTCCGTCCATGGCCGGCGTCCGGGGAGGACTCTGTTCATCCATCACCGTCGACCCTTAGGCTCGAGCTCTCCTGACCCTCATAACTCTCTGCTTTCTCCAGCAGCAGCTCCGGGATTCCTCGGGACTCTTCCCAGTTCAGGGGAGTGCTGTGGGAGTTGCTGGGGGTGGGGGGAGGCGAGAGGCTGTTGCCCATATCTGAATATATCTGTATATAAATGTATATATTTTCTTGTATGATTCATTAGTGTTTTAATTAAAGCTGTGTAGTTTAGTTTTCAATCCAGCCAAGTCTCTCTCTTTTTCTCTCTCTCCTTCCCTAACTGGGCGGGGGGGGGAGGGGATCGAGAGCACTGTTGTCGGACCTGAGTCAAACGGTGACAACAATTAATTGGCGCCCAACGTGGGGCTCGATTTTAAGCCCAGATTACACATTTTCATCAATTGGGAGTGTCCAAAATTCCATCTCTGAGGGGAGGAATCCCTCAGATAGCAATGAGCAATAATTCTGCTGAGTGTCCTGACGGATTGAAAACTGAACAGACACTTGCTGCAATGAATCTATTGGATCTTTTTCCAAACCTGCAATTGTACATGTGGTATGTAGCCGAGGGCATTCTGCTCTTTGTAGCTGCTCTTGTGATTCTTTTGTGGTTTATTGACAGAACTGTAGCCATAATCAACCGTATCATTACCAGCCTAGTGATCCTAGGGATGATGATACTGTTCTCTATGGGGGCACTGTATGTGTACAGTTACATTGCAAGTCCTAGTGGTACAAATCCTAAAGTGAATGGAACGGTCCATGTTGGTAACAGCAATAGCTGGTTCAATTTTACCTCTCCATATTCTCTCAAGCTGAATCTCCCAGCTCTTGATGTGAATAACATGGTTGCAGTGGGGATGTTTTTGCTGAATGTTTATAATATAATGTGGATGTGTAGGGCCAGATGCTGTTCTACTCACTGCCATTCCCCCACAGGCAATGTTGCTGCCACTGCTGCTGCCAACACCACTGCTGCCAATACCACCACTGCTGCCAATACCACCACTCCTGTTGCTACAAAACCAACTGCTTCTACAAAGATAAAGTCCAATCCCTTGCATATCAAGCTAGTTGACCCTGTGACTAGGAGCAAGGCAAAGACAAAAACAGAGCCTGACAGTGAGGAAGGGAAGGATTCTAAATCAGTTGATGGAGCGGGTGCCTCTCAGACAGATAAAAAACCAGGCCACTCTCAAACGGATAAAGCGACAGCAGGCCCTCCTCAATCAGATGACGACGATGACCTCGCTCAGCCTTTCTCTATGAAAGAACTGCGCCTCATGAGAAAGGACTTCACCCGCATTGATGGTGAGGGAATCCTTCCTTAGCTGCTCCGATGCTTTGATAGTGGTGCTGAGACCTACAATGTGGATGAGAGAGAAGCCAAGCAGTCGGGATCCCTGGCCAGAGATGCTGGTATTGACAGAGCACTTAGTAGTAAGACAGGAACTACTACCCTGTGGGACCAACTTCTTTCAGCTGTGAGAGAGAGATACCCCCACAAGGGTGACATCGGATGGCGCTGAAGCAGAACACCCACTCTCGAGAAAGCCATCACCTACTTGAGAGAGATTGCTGTGCGAGAAGTGATCTATAATAACGATGGAATCACAGATCCTGATGATGTTGAATGTGACACGCAAATGTTCCGGAAGTTTGTTCAGGCTGTACCAGCAGCGCATGCCCATATATTCTCCTTCATGGGATGTTTTGAAGGTTACGAAAGACCAACTGTACGTGAGGTAACTGTTAAAGCACGACAGTACGGAGATATCCTCTCTGATTCCCTTTACTTCCAAACCTCAGCCGTTAAGAAAATGGTTGACAGGAAGTATAAGATGCCAAATGGAAGTAAACTCCAGACTCTTCCTAGAGACAACTGGTCACGTGTTGCAGCTATTAAGAAGAGACGTCCTGCTACGAGACAGCAGCAAGGAAGACAGGACTCACTGCGACGCCACCTGTGGTCTCTCTTGAAAAATCATTTTAGAGAGGACATGAGAGTCTGGGACAAGAAACCCACTGATATGCTCCAGTTACGTGTGCAAGAGCTTCTAAACAGAACAAAGCCAGGAGATGGTTCTTCCAAGAGGAAGGTCGCACCAGTCAACAACCAGGATGGTTCATCGAGCTCTAGTGCTCAACCCTAGGGATGCCCTGCCTCCAGCCAGGAGGAGGAGAGGGACAACCGAGTTTATTGGACTGTGTGGATTCGGTGGCCTGGCACATCAGAACCACAAAGATATAAAGCTTTGGTGGACACTGGTGCACAGTGCACTCTAATGCCATCGAATCATAAAGGGACAAACCCTGTCACTATCTCTGGAGTGACAGGAGGTTCTCAACAACTGACTGTTGTGGAGGCCGGTGTGAGCCTCACTGGTAAGGAGTGGCAAACGCACCCTATAGTGACTGGCCCAGGTGCTCCGTGCATCCTTGGCATAGACTATCTTAGGAAAGGATACTTCTGTGACCCGAAGGGGTACCGGTGGGCCTTTGGTATAGCAGCTGTAGAGACTGAGGACACTGAACAGCTGCGTACTTTGTCTGGCCTTTCAGATGACCCTTCTGTAGTAGGGTTGCTGGAGGTTGAAGACCAACAGGTGCCAATTGCCACTTCAACAGTGCATAGACGACAGTATCGCACCAACAGAGACTCTGTGATCCCCATTCATAAGCTGATTCGGCAATTGGAAAGCCAAGGTGTGATTAGCAGGACTCATTCACCCTTCAACAGTCCTATCTGGCCAGTGCGAAAGCCTGATGGCGAGTGGAGGCTGACAGTGGACTATCGTGGCCTGAATGAGGTGACACCACCACTTAGTGCTGCTGTACCGGACATGCTAGAGCTTCAGTATGAGTTGGAGTCAAAAGCAGCTAGGTGGTATGCCACTATTGACATTGCTCGTGCATTCTTCTCTATTCCCATAGCACCAGAGTGCAGGCCACAGTTTGCTTTCACCTGGAGGGGAGTCCAGTACACCTGGAATCGACTGCCCCAGGGGTGGAAACACAGCTCAACCATTTGCCATGGACTGATCCATGCTGCACTGGAGAAGGGTGGAGCTCCAGAACACCTGCAGTACATTGATGACATCATTGTGTGGGGTGACACATCAGAAGAAGTTTTTGAGAAAGGTAAAAAGATCATGCAAATTCTTCTGGATGCTGGTTTTGCTGTAAAAAAAGCAAGGTCAAGGGACCTTCGCGAGAGATCCAGTTCCTGGGAATCAAGTGGCAAGATGGTCGTCGCCAGATCCCAATGGATGTGATTAACAAAGTAACAGCTATGGCCCCACCATCAACTAAAAAGGACACTCAAACCTTTTTAGGGACTGTTGGTTTCTGGAGAATGCATATTCCATGTTACAGTGAAATTGTGAAACCTCTCTATGAGGTGACCAGAAAGAAGAATGATTTCAAATGGGGTCCTGACCAACAGAAAGCTTTTGAGCAGATCAAGAAGGAGATTGCGCAGGCAATGGCCCTTGGACCGGTTCGAACAGGGCCAGGCATCAAGAACGTGCTCTACACTGCAGCCGGACACAATGGTCCCAACTGGAGCCTCTGGCAGAAAGCACCAGGGGAAACTCGAGGTCGACCCCTGGGATTCTGGAGCCGGAGCTACAGAGGTTCCGAGGCCAACTACACAACAACTGAGAAGGAGATACTTGCAGCATATGAAGGAGTTAGAGCCGCTTCAGAAGTGATTGGCACTGAAGCACAGCTCTTTCTGGCGCCCAGGCTACCGGTGCTGAGATTCATGTTCGAGAATAACCTTTCTCCTGTCCATCATGCCACCGATGTGACTTGGAGTAAATGGACTGCTTTGATCACCCAAAGAGCCCGAATAGGGAAACCTAATCGTCCAGGTATTGTGGAAGCAATTACAAACTGGCCAGAAGGCACCCACTTTGGAATGCCACCACAAGAAGTGGTGAGACGAGCTCAAGAAGCTCCACCATATGATCATCTACCAGAGACTGAGAAACAATTTGCTCTTTTCACCGATGGCTCCTGTCGTCTTGTAGGGAACCACCGGAAGTGGAAAGCTGCCGTGTGGAGTCCTACACGACTGGTTGCACAAGCAGCTGAAGGAGAAGGTGAATCAAGTCAGTTTGCAGAGGTCAAAGCCATCCAGCTGGCTTTGGACATTGCTGAGCGAGAGGGGTGGCCGAGACTCTACCTCTACACTGACTCGTGGATGGCAGCAAATGCCTTGTGGGGTTGGCTAAAACAGTGGCAGCAGAATAACTGGCAGCGAAAGTGTAAACCTATTTGGGTTGCTGACCTGTGGAAGGACATTGCAGCTCGGATAGAGAAACTGGAGGTAAAAGTGCGTCATGTGGATGCACACGTGCCTCTGAGTCGAGCCACTGAGGAACATCGACACAACCAACGAGCAGATGAGGCTGCTCAAGTGTTCCAAGTAGACTTAGACTGGGAACACAAGGGTGAGCTTTTTCTGGCTCGGTGGGCCCATGATTCTTCAGGTCATCAGGGCAGAGATGCAACATACAAATGGGCTCGTGACCGAGGGGTGGACTTAACTATGGACACTATTGCACAGGTGATGCATGACTGTGAGACATGTGCTGCAATTAAGCAGGCAAAACGGTTGAAACCTTTGTGGTATGAGGGGAGGTGGTCAAAGTACAGATTTGGAGAGGCCTGGCAAATTGACTACATCCCACTGCCTCAGAGCCGCCAGGGTAAGCGCTATGTGCTTACAATGGTGGAAACAAGTACAGGATGGTTGGAGACATATCCTGTGCCTCATGCCACAGCCAGGAATACTGTCCTGGGCCTTGAGAAGCAAATCTTGTGGAGACATGGTACTCCAGAGAGAATTGAGTTAGACAATGGGAGTCATTTAAAAAACAGTCTTGTCACTGACTGGGCTAAAGAGCATGGTATTGAATGGATCTCCCATATCCCATACTATGCACAGGCCTCAGGGAAAGTTGAAAGGTACAATGGTCTGTTGAAGGCTACCCTAAAGGCAATGGGTGGTGGAACTTTCAAAAACTGGGATAAAAATTTGGCAAAGGCCACCTGGTTAGTTAATACCAGGGGATCCATCAATCGGGCTGGTCCTGCCCAGTCAGACCTTTTGCGTACTGCAGATGGGGATAAAGTCCCTGTGGTATGTGAAAGAAACCTGCTGGGTAAAAGTGTTTGGGTCTATCCTGCTTCAGGCAAAGGTAAACCTGTCAGGGGTATTGCTTTTGCTCAGGGACCTGGACATACCTGGTGTGTGATGATGGAGGATGGTGAAGTACAATATGTACCTCAAGGTAATCTGACTTTGGGAGAGAATCCTTAATTTGACAGCTGGTAAAGTATAGAGCCTGTACGTAATATATGGTATGGAATAAGGGGTGGAATGTCCTGGTTTGAGCCAGGATTAAGCCAATTTTTCTTTTCATTTATTTTTTTTTCCTTCAGTAAGCTTTCTTTTAACTAGCAACTGTGTGTTCTGCTAGGCTGATAAGACAGTGGAATGTTTTTCTAACTACTGAGGTTTCAAAGTTACACCTTCACTCCGCCGGCTCAGACACTATGGGTAGATCTCTGACCCCCCCGCCGTGGGAGGCTGAGTTAGACAGACAGCAAAATTGGCCAAAGATATTCCATTCCATATATCTATGTAAGCTCAAAGGAAGGTCAGATATCATAGAAGACAACTTCCTTCCTTCTTCTTCTCGCCTTCTCTTCCGTCCATGGCCGGTGTCCGGGGAGGACTCTGTTCATCCATCACCGTCGACCCTTAGGCTCGAGCTCTCCTGACCCTCATAACTCTCTGCTTTCTCCGGCAGCAGCTCCGGGATTCCTCGGGACTCTTCCCAGTTCAGGGGAGTGCTGTGGGAGTTGCTGGGGGTGGGGGGAGGTGAGAGGCTTTTGCCCATATCTGAATATATCTGTATATAATTGTATATATTTTCTTGTATGATTCATTAGTGTTTTAATTAAAGCTGTGTAGTTTAGTTTTCAATCCAGCCAAGTCTCTCTCTTTTTCTCTCTCTCCTTCCCTACCTGGGTGGGGGTGGAGGGGATCGAGAGCATTGTTGTCGGACCTGAGTCAACCGGTGACATAAAGTTATCAAACCTGAAATTCAACTATAGCCGGACTGTGCATAGTTGGGGAGGTGTCCTAATTCTGACATAACAATACAGAGATTGTGTGATGCAGGGTTTGCATAGATAGCTTGTCCCCTCTTGAACCCAAAGAACATTAAGAGGAAGAAGTCAGAGCTTAGGATTTTGCTGCATTTCTAAAAAACATGAAATCAGGAGGGGGGAAAAAATAATCCCATTTACAGAGGCTTCCCCTACATCCCCACTTCCCCCTTACATGGAGAACAAGAGACATACAACACAAGTCATGGCTATTTCACAAAGCTTGTCTTAATTGAAGTTTATTACATGTACCAGTGAAAATATTTTAAAAATCACTAATTCATACACTTCTGCACCTTTGTCCAGGTTGTTGTGGTTAAGTGCCTTTTTTATTTAAAAAGTTTTTGTTTGTTTTTGCATTATTGCTGTATTTTGCAACAAAAAGACTTTTCCCCAAAACAAGCCAAAAGCATAAAAGCATGTTCTGAAGGGGCTTTCTCCACACCAGCAAGAAGCTGCTCTAGTGAGCAAGAAAAAAAAATATTAAAAAAAAAAATAATCTATCACTTCTGTTCCTAGTGTAGATGAATTTACTCCATTTTCCATAAGGCGAATCCTTTCAATAAATATCAGAATAACTTCCAAGATGCTGAAGTTCCAGAGACACAAGCACCAGCTGTACAATTTCTCCTGGAGTCCCATGCTGCCCCCTGTTTCAGTCCAGTGAGATGATGTCAGGAGCGCTGCCTCCACTACTGGTTATCACTCCTGTCTCGCTCCTGCTGGAGGAGCTAACGTGTGTGCTGTTGTTCTCATGGTGACCGGTTAATGTGATAACGCTGCCAGGCGCGCTGCTTGTTAAGGTTGAGGTGAGACTATCCAAAAACATAGGAGGACAGTACTGCTTGAAACAAACAATGAAGAATGAAGAGACTTAACTGCACAAGGGAAACGTATGCTCTGAAGATACATCTTCCCTACAACAAGCACAAAACCCTACTAGCTGAACCTCATTAACACTTGCATAGCAAGAACTGTAGTTCTGCAAACCAGCAAGTAAGCAAGCACAGATGGTAGCCACAAACCCTTTCCCCTCATCTTCCCTTCCCCTCCCTTACTAACTGGTTAGCTTGAGCTTTTACTACCACATTAAGAAACATTACCATGATCACAAAAGAACCCTTAGCATTTGGAGAATGTTCGCTGCTCATATGTACTGGGCACAACTGCATATTCAGGCTCTTTTCATCATGAAAGGTAGCAGATTGTTTTTTGCTGCTATGATGAAAGTTATAATAATTTAATCCCCTCAAATGGCAGCAGCTGTACTAATCAACATTTTCATAATATATACCTGCAATGATACATGCAGGTGTCTCAACATTTTTTGCAGTGACAAATGAGCCCTGATCGATTCTGATTGAGAAAAATTACTAAGTTGATTTCAATTTCCTGAAGTGAAAGACAAGCCTTCTCAAAACAGCACTAAACATTTTAAGCATTTAGAAACAGAACAAGGTTGCCAGGTGTAGAAGAGGATAATATAAGACACCCCTGCATGCTCACACACTTTATTCAACACATCTTTCTCTTACCCTGTGGATTCCAATCTTGGGTATGTGTTTAGAACTGAGCCTGAACTTTTTGAACTGTCCAAAGTGGACACTTCATAGCAGCATACCTGCTTCCAGTCTCCCACATGAACAAACTTCTGTTATTCCCACTTTTGGCAGTTCAGATCTCAAGGTCAGGCAGAGTATTGCAAAATGCAGGAATTGGAAAGAAAAGGAGGAAGTTCATCCTTTGTTTGTAAGGCACTCGAATGTCAACTCTACAGTAGAGTCCTATTACTGTTGTCTTCTAGTGACAGAGATGAAACAGAGGGCCTGCATTGGATCCTTTTGTCTTAGGGAGTCAATATTCCCTCACATCTCAAAGATGTAGTCAGTCTGTGTAAGAATCTAGTGACAGTAATAATAATTTTTCCTAACTATGTAAAGATTAAGTTTCCAGGGAAGTAAAAGCATCACCTAAGATACTCTTGACCTACAAAATTTCCATATAATCCAAAGCCAATGGGATTTAGGTGTTACACAGAGGGATTTATTATAAAAGTGTTCAGTCATACACCCATCAAATTAATGAAGGTATTTTCTTTAAAACTTAATCTCCTAATTTCAAAACCAACAGAAACAGCAATCCGTGAAGTATATTTACAGAGCTTAATCTGGCGTACAGATACACAGGATGAACTAAGAGCATGAAGTACATGATGGGTGTATTCAAGTTAGTGCTGTGCAAGTATCTGTTTTAGAAAGACAAACTATCGATAAAGAGTGAGTTTCCAAGTCTGGATTTATCATAGTGGGGCTAAATTGGACCCTCTGTTAATGTATCTTCATCACCACCTCTTGTTGGGAAAATGAATTTTCCTGGTCTGTGGTTAGTTAGGTCCAAGCAAGTGGACTGCAAGCATGATATGGATGATGACAGCATCCTGATAGTTACACTTGAGCAGTATATTACATAATACAGACTTGGAAGTTAACCCCATAGCAGTTCAGAAACGTACCTGTGAATCAACTGGGATTAGTGAAAGAAAATCCAGACCTAGAAAAGAAGGATAAGTTGATGACTTTCTTTTATTCATACACAAAAATATTGAGGAACTTTTTTGTGGTTATAAAACAGACTTTGCAATTGTTACAGTTTCAAAATTTAATATACCACTGTGACACCACTCTCAACAACTACTTCAGGCACAGCACGAGTTTTTTATTACAAGGGGTTCTTTTTAACAATAAGAATAACATAATGATGTATTTTTCACTAATATTGCAGGGTGGTTCATACTGGTTGCTTAGATGGAGGTTGCCATTTGGAGCTGTTGGTTCATAATGCAAGTTTCACTGCATATTATACCTGACTTGGCCAAACCAGGACATGAAGAGTGTCATCACATTAAAGATGCTGGAATGAAGTAAAGTCACAACATGCACAAGTCCAAAAACAAGTAGCAGGTCTCTTCCTCCACCCACAGACAGCCAATAAACTACAGTCTTTTTTGTTTTGTTTCTAAATATTGGCCTTGTGTTTGCTATGTCAACAGAAAGAAACGGTAAATAAACTTCCTCCCTCTCCATTCACCTCCAAATCTGTTCTGGCCAGTTCTCCTCCTCTTCTCCATTAAAGAAAAATTTTGAAGGAGATTTAAAGCTCAGCTACCTTTACAGAATTGACAGCTTCTTTTGTTCTTGCATGTTCTAGAATTTAAGTTGATGGAGATAGACAAAAGACAGTTCTAGACTTCCATTCTCTCAACTTACTGTCCTATCCAATTTGGGAAGATAACCAATTTCTTAACAAGAAGAGGAGGGAGGGAGCAGTGAGGGAACCAAAATGAACAGTGAAACAAGGGGAATGATATCCATCCCATTGCCAAACTGGTGCTGAAAAAAGAGGAAAAAACCCAGAGATGTTGCAGGGGAGAAATGAACACAGGAATGGAGCAGGAAGAGGGAAATACAGTAGGCCAGTGTGACACCTGTTGCCACAAGTCACCATTTCCTTGGCTCCGGGTTTGTTACAGCCATCAAAGAGAACCCCCAGAGTCCCTACATACAGTGTTCTTTTCAAGGAACTAGAATAGAAAACAATCAGTATCCCCACCTTTTGTCTGATATTTAGCAGCTGTGTTGAAGAATGCATCATGGGCATTTAGGGTATGTCTAGGCAAAGAAAGTCAATAGAGGTCAGCTTATATATTGTAGCTCACCTTAACCTTTTTCATACAGTCTAGACAGAGCACCACTAGAATCAGCTAGCAGAATATGTCTGCATTATAGGGTTGGGATGAGTCAGTACCATCACACATCCATAACTTAAATAAGCAGCTACTCTCCCTTGCATCTACAACACGTAACAATAGGATGTTTACACAAAGTCTAACTGAATATAGCAAGAGGTGTTTCTGGCTGCCATTCCAAAGTGCCAATTTGTACCCCAGAAGCAATGTTTTTCACATCACTGTTGCAAAGTGCAATCTGAAACTTGAAAAACAATCCATACTGGACTTGTCTAGGCATTATATCAGTACAATACTGCATATGGTTTTGTTCCATTACAAAAAAAAGTTTATCAATTCTCCAGTTTTTACCCACCCCGCAAATTAATAAGGCTGTCAGGCTATACATTAAAAATAGCCACTACCTACCCGGCAAGTCTGATGAAATACTGGATACTGGTGAATGATGGAATGGTACTGGGTAGTCTGTTACTGAAGGAGGAATAGCAGCAGCATCAACTGTTGTCACACTAGGCACTCTGACAGTAGATGGCTGATACATGAGAACCCTGTTTTAAACAGCATGGAAAAGTACAAAAAACCTAGCCATTAGTTACAGAAGAGAAATTATGCACCACTGTGCACTCTCAATGAGAAGGTCACTATGTTACAAAACATCTATAGCATGGCTACTCACTACACAGTATTCCACTCTAATTTCCTCTTTCATAACAGTCTTCATAATAACAAGACCATATCTTGGCTCTCAACAGCAGCTGTGATACAAGAGTAAGTTGGCATTAAAACAAAGTACAGTGCTGGAGTAATTTATAACAGTCTACCATTCAGAGACAGATACAGAAATCTGTATCTGTGGAGCACCCTGGGAGGGATGTGCAGGTTAGCCAGATCCAGGAGGAGAGCACTTGTTTACATTTCTTCACATAACTGTTCCTCAGTGCTAACCTGTCATGCCAAGTGCACAACTGACCATTATTCAGTCTTTGGAGCACAGATTACACACATGAGAGTTAAATATCAAACCCATCTTTACTCACAGCCTGAGCCCAAGCTAAGTTCAGCTCTCCAGGAGCATGCAACCAGTTAAAACTCTTCTGCATCCCCCCCTTCTGCCCAATTACTTTGCAGCACTGTTAAAGATGACACCACAGGCATTCAAGACACCATCCACATGCATGAAGTACTTGATAAATTCCAAGTCAGGTGGAAACACCCAGAGTCCCATTCCCAGCTGTTATGCATCGCTCCCTCCATTCCACCAGCCATAAGTGTTACACATTCATGTCTTCCTCCCTAGACTGCTGCATTGGAGCATTTATGCTACATCTGATTTCAGAAGCTTGGATTTTAGACCCTCCCTTCTCAAGCACCTTTTATACTTCAGCCTATGTTGTTTCTGCCTATAGGAAGTCACCCCACAGTTTTGCCCAAACTAACACTCAGGCAACATTGTTTAGAGGACATAAGCTATTCCCCAAAAACTTGGCTTTGAAAAATGAAAACATGCCATTTCTATACCTGAACAGAAAGAAAAATACATTGGTCACAGACAGACAAGAATACTCAGTCTTTCTACAATTATTGCTGCAGGTAGCCATCTCAAACAGACACGGGAGCATAAAAAGAAGTCTTGGCACATTCTGAAACTTCATTAAGAGATGTATTTGTAGCTATTTTTTCTTATAAAAATAAAGTGTCTTGCAGAAGTACTCCTCCATAGTCCTCACAAAAAGCAACAGCATTTCAGTATCACTGCTGAAAGTTGCCAAAGATGACCAACTACTTGCTCACCAAAGACCATACATTCCTGTGGATTAGAGACACAATACACCTGCTCATTACTTCAAGAACTGGCAAAACAGAAGGAGTTTGGTTTTATTACTATTATTCTAGTACAAGACATAAGCCACTATGCTGACAGAAACATACCTCATGCATGCCATTACTAAAAGCTGACACTTGGAATAGTCTTGTGGAGCAAGGAGTGACTGTGGTGATCTTAACTAGTGCCCCTCTCTCCCTGCAGGTCTCCTGTACCCTACAGGCCAAGAGCAAGAACGCTATGGAAGCCACAAACAGTAAATGCAGCTGAGTTGCACAGATTGGGACAGACAGAAGGCGGCACAACAGTAAAGAAGCTGGTTAAGCCTGCTGCTCCAGTTAAGCATGACAAAAAAAGAGCAGTTGACAGAGGACTTGGGAAGTCATTGGTTGTGCTAACCAAGGTGCAGAACTGACCGATAACCATGGCCAACAAGTGTCCAAGACATTTCAGAGTTTAAAAGAAAGATGAAGGAAAAGCTTGTCTTGATTCAAAACAGTGAAGCACCTCCCTTCCAAGATTGACAGGATGGATAAAACATGCAACACAGCCTAGTTTCCTGGGCACCAGAGCAGATTAGATAAAGGGTATTACAGACAGGAAGAGAAAAGCCTTTAAGATTACACTAACTTATAAAGAATGCATAAAGCTCCTCCACTTGGCATAATCTGCTTTCTCAGAAAAATCCTGTCCATTAGCTTAGTCAGCTTCCTTTTTTATCAAGAAATATCCCTGCAAACATAGCAACAGTCAGTGCAAGTCTTTTGCAAGATGTAAAACTATTTAATAGTCTTTTGCCTGTACAGAGGTACTGTATCAATACAACCTTCTGCAAGGAGAGGCCTAGAAATTCTCCTCTGGAAGTTTGGAGCTGGATGCTAAAGAGATTACAAATCCATTTATCTACACATCTGTTTATCTGAGACATAACAGAACAACAACTAACTTTAAAATTGACAAACCCTTTGTTTGGGCTTCCTTGTGTTTCAGTCATAAAAATGCACTTTTGTTTGGCAGGAGGATCTTCCTCTTCATCAGAAGAGCTTTCTATTGTCAAGTCAATAATGTCAACTTTCTTCTTGTTGACCTCATTGGTCACTGTCACAGAACACAATTTGCTAACACCACTGGAACCTAAACAAGAAAATAAAATATCACTGTTTTTTAAAGGCTGTTGACATCAGTAGTTTTTATTTGCAACAGAACCAGGAACTCAAATCCTGATTTAGCTCATTTTCCTGACCACTACAGAGACTGTTACTGCCCAGGAACTGTTTTATTAGTATTCTATATCACTTTAATCTTCACTTATCAGGTTAAGGACCTAAAACAAGAACAACCTTTCATTTTCTTAACTGCTATTATAAAGAGCAAAGACAAAGCCCCAAAATGCACACTTTTAGAGATGCAACCCTTTCTTTTTAGTTTAAAAGACAAGAAGGTTAGAAGTATTAAGCCCTCCACGAAACAAATATCAACATCCATACATGTTGCCCAAACTACAACTAAGTCTCCAAGACTTTTTCTTGGTTTGCAACCAGTTCCCAGATGAACATACTTTCTATTTTGGTACACTGTGGACTTGAGACTTTCACAGCTTCTTTCTTTGGCCTCATAGGGCACCAGGAGCCATCTTCTTGGAATTTGATCTCATCTACATCTGAACATTCATTAAGGATTTCCATAAAGAGTCTGAAAAATCAAGTTGTGTGGTTTCATTTTTTATTCCAAGTGAAATTTTTTATTTTAAGTCAAAATAAGACAATTGAAAAAGCTCATTATGATCACCTTTGACCCACTGCATGTACTCTCTCCCTACTTCATCTTACCTGGAAGCCTGTAATTACAGCTTTTGCAGACATCAAAACCTAAGAGAATCCCAACCAACTCATATTTCACTCCAACATTACTGCAACTCAGATTTCCATACAGAAGCAAAAATCATCATCCTTTGAATCAAGTTTGACACTTGTTTATTAGTTACATTTTAAAGTTAAAAGCTTCAGAGATCATGCAATATAAAAGGGAGACCTATCCTTAGATGTCACATTTGGATTTCTCCAGAGGAAATATACTGAGGCGCAAGAGTTTGATAATGCAGTTAGAAGAGAAACTTATGTGGTTTGTTACATGGGAATAGAAACTAACAGAGTCTAATGGTTCCGCCCAGACTAAAGTATTTTGACAAAAAAAATAGTATGAAATAGCTAAACCTCAAGTCACAAAAGTAGCTATCAAGTACATAATGAAAAACTTTAAGTAATTATATAATCTGCAAACCCAGTCTCTTACCCATCTAATATCAGGCTCTCATAAGTTGCCTTTTTGTCACAGACAGGGCAGATCCAGGTAGGTTTCTTTTCATTCATTTGAAGATAAAGAGCAGCATCAAAACACTGCAGGTGTGTACAAGTAACAGCCCGGCATGGGATTGTCAGTCTCATTTTTCCCAGCTGCAGGAAATGCATTTAAAGAGTGTCAGAACAGAAAATAGTGAAGTAGGCCTGGATGGCTAACAATTAAATTGGAGGCAATTGGTAAAGTAACTGTCTCTTCTCATTACAGAGCTTCCCAGTGCACTTAAAGGAATAATAAAGCCATCCTCAAAGTCTCCACTGAGTTGAAAGCAGTCAAAAACATTTTTAATGGACCTGCGTCAATATTATTTCTAGAATTGTATTTTTATTAAAAGGCTAGTTTCTATCTGGAAAAAGAAACCCCAAAGCAGTGTTACCTTGTTAGATGGCAATAAAGTTTTTTGTTCACTACAGTAGCTGGCAGCATAAGCAATACCACCAAGATGAGGAGATCCGAAGCTTTATTTATCAGCACATCCTTTAATTATTCTGTCTTTAATTACTCTGCCCAATTAGTCTCAATATATGAGATTACTCCTTCTAAGGACCTCACTATACAAACGAGTAGCAACTTGCTTTTGACTGCATTGCAACTGAGGCATTCAAGTTTCTAAAACCATAGTTGATTGAATGCTGCTACAATCAGGTGCTTGTACATGCACCCTTCTCCCAACTATTTTATATTAATAAATCAGTATATAACAAAAGCCAGTGAAGTTTTAAAAGTGAGGCCTTTTAAAAGCAGCCCAACTCTGCACTAAAAATGAAAATACAAATCTGTATATAGTAATTTCCAGCTATACTTACAGGACACATCAGAGATACCCGCAGACTGGTTGTGGCAATCTCACTATCAGGATCTGCAGTTAGTTTTTCTTTAACTATTAAAAAAAATTAAGAAGTTATACACAGACATAATTACTTAAAATGCTAATCTTGATTTGCCAGTTGTCCTGGTTTGAGCCAGGATTAAGCCAATTTTCTTTTTACTGATTTTTTTTCCTTCAGTGAACTCTCTTAAGCAGCACACTAGGCCTGTGCATTCCTGACCCTCATAACTCTACCCTCAGCTCCTGTCTGCTCTGCCACTATCTCTGGAAGTGGTCTGGGATTTTCAGGACTGCTCACAGCTAAGGAGAATGCCGTGGGAGTTGCTGAGGGTAGGGGGAGGTGATAGGGGTTTGCACATTCCTGAACATATTTGTATATATTTGTACATATTTCTTTTATCATTAATATTTAATTAAAGCTGTCTAGTTTATTTTTCAATCTGGAAACCTCTCTTCCTATTCTCTCTCTCCTTTCCCCATCTGGGTGGGAGGGGGAGGGGATAGAGAGCATTATTGTCACTAGTTTAATTGCCGATCCTGAGTCAAACCGTGACAGCCAGTACATGTACTTTATTATCAGCTATGTAAAAAATTTAAGCATCTATGAAACTAATTCATAGCAATATCCAACAACAGTTTCATTATTTATAAGCAGCTGGCAAACGCGGTGCATCACAAGATTTTTTTATGTGCAGCAAATGCTGCAATCGTTAGTAGAGCAAACTCAACCCAACATGCCAAGAGATAAATAAAATAAACATCAGTGGGTGAGGTACAAAGACAAGACAATCAGCATTACATGCAAGTGAAGAGAACCCATATTTAGGATGTCTACCTGCACCTCACAGCTCACCACAGTAAATGGTGTTAGATGAGATCTCTAGGTGTGCTGGGTCTAGGACAACTGTATGATGCCAACTGTACGTGGATTGACAGATGACACTTGTTCAGCACCATCAACAGAACCTTGGGGAGCAGGCAGCTCTGCTCACAGTGCTCTTTTTTTTGCAAGGAAACTGTGTATGTGTATATGTATATATATATATGGAGGGTTCAAGTGTATGAGTCACACCATTTGTCACACGAAAAATTAATGATGAGATAAAGGCAACTCAATCAAATGTACTACAAACAGCTCGTTTCAGTTTGCAGTCCTGAACATCACTGAAAAACTGTATTCTGATGTTTAATTGCATTCGTTTAACATTGCTTTTATAAAATGTTTTTGAATGGTTTCTAATTGCATGTTTACCATCACTTTTTAA
The DNA here is from genome assembly GCF_020740795.1 of Apus apus. NCBI lineage: Eukaryota > Metazoa > Chordata > Aves > Apodiformes > Apodidae > Apus > Apus apus. Next base: position 10,326,989 of record NC_067311.1, on the reverse strand, counting down.
AACTGTTTTGATTTTTTTAATTGCATTTGTTTAACATTACTTTTAGAAAATATCTCATGCTTGAGTTGCCTTTATCTCATCATTAATTTTTTGTGTGACAAATGGTGTGACTCATACACTTGAACTCCCCTATATACATAGTTTCCTTGAAAAAATCAGCACTGTGAGAAGAGCCACCTGCTCCCCAAGGTTGTGATCATAGTGCTGAAGGCACACCACCTGCTGATCGGCATACAGTTGTCTCGATGAAGAGTCGGCAGTGTAGAAATGTCTGGCACCCAGCTGGTGGTGTTCAGTCGCCTTTTTCCGAGGTGTGCTCCCTACCAGTGCAGGGACCCACACCGAAAAAGTGCATAACCTTTGATACTCTGGGCAGGGTCTTTATTTTCAAAATGCTGCAAATCCCCTAAGTACTACCAGTTCAAGTTTTTAAGAGCCACCAACCACTCTCAGAAAGTACAGACAAGCAAATTAATTTTACTTACTTAGTGCTCTGGAATGATCGGGGTTTCTGATACCTTTCATTTTTAACCTCTGCAAAAGCATAGCTGAAGTAAGCTGACGAACAAGATACACAGACATGGAGTAATTCTACAAAAAGAGTGATTAAAGATGAAATATTGATTTATTAAAGCACTTCTACAACATATTACTGTTTATGCTAGCTGTAGTATACAGTAAAAACAAACATATCAATTTTTTGCTTGATAATTATGAAAAGCATTAACAGACGACTTGATTACTGTGAAAGAGTACAATACTCTGCAAGAATTCTCCTGCCCATCAACTCAGATTTTCCTATTTCAGTTGTTACTTAACAACCAAGAGACACTCTAGGGTCTTTTCTTGGAAAGATGGTTTAGACTGGTGACACACCATCTTGCAGATGCAGTTTTAAGAATTTGTCATGTTTGCCTCCTACCTACTTCCTTTTTTTAAGTGTCAAACTGTTAGGGAGCTCAGACAATCATGTGAAGAAAAAAACCAAAACTCTTTCAGGAGCAAAAACACCACCTTCAACTGGTACACTTCTATGGGTAATCTGTTCCAGTGTCTCACAACCCTCATTGCCAAGAATTTCTTCCTAATATCTAATCTAAATCTACCTTCTCCAAATAATATCTAATCTAAATCTACCTTCTCCAAGTTTAAATCTGTTCCCCCTTGTCATTATCGCTACATGCCCTTGTAAAAATTCCTCTCCAGCTTTCCTGAAGGCCCCCTTCAGATAGTGAAAGGTTACTATCAGGTCTCCCCGGAGCCTTTTCTTCTCCAGGTTGAACAGCTCCAACTCTCTCAGCCTGTCTTCATAGGAGAGGTGCTCCAGCCCTCTGATCATCTTTGTGGCCCTCTTCTGGACTCACTCCAACAGCCCCACATCCTTCCTGTGTTGGGGGCTCCAGAGCTGAACACAGTACTCCAGGTGGGGTCTCACAAGAGCAGAGTAGAGGGGGAGAATCACCTCCCTCAATCTGCTGAACACACATCTTTTGATGCAGCCCAGGATGCAGTTGGCTTTCTGGGCTGCAAGCACACATTGCTGTCTCATGTTGAGCTTTTCATCAACCAACACCCCCAAGTCCTTCTCCTCAGGGCTGTTCTCAATCCATTCTTGACCCAACCTGTAATTGTGCTTGGGATTGCCCCAACCCAGATGCAGGACCTTGCACTTGGCCTTATTGAACTTCATGAGGTTAATATGGGCTCATCTCTCAAGCCTGTCAAGGTCCCTCTTGATGGCCTCCCTTCCCTCCAGCCTGTTGACTACACCACACAGCTTGGTGTCATCAGCAACCTTGCTGAGGGTGCTCTTGATCCCACTATTCATTTCACCAACAAAGATGTTAAACGGTGCCAGATCCAATACTAACCCAAGAGGAATGCCACTCATCACTGATCTCCACTTGGACATTGAGCTGTTGACCTCAGCTGCGACCATGCAGACAATTCCTTATCCACAGAGTGGTCCATTTGTCAAGTCCATGTCTCTCCAATTTAGAGACAAGGATGTCATGTGGGACAGTATCAAATGCTTTCACAAGCCCAGGTAGAGGACATAAGTTGCTCTTCCTTTGTCCACCGATGCTGTAACCCCATCATAGAAGGCCACCAAATTTGTCAGACAGGATCTGCCCTTAGGTAAGCCACGCTGATTGTCACCAATCACCTTATTTTCCATGCGCCTCAACATAGTTTCCAGGAGGATCTGCTCCATGATCTTGCTGGGCACAGAGGTGAGACTGGCCTGTAGTTCCCTGGGTCTTCCTTTTTTCCCTTTATGAAAATGAGGGTTATGTTTCCCCTTTTCCAGTCAGTGGGAACTTTACTGGACTGCCGTGACTTTTCAAATACGATGGAAAGCAGCTTAGCAACTTCATCCGCCAGTTCCCTCAAAAGCTGCAGATGGATCTCATCAGGTCCCATGGACTTGTGTACCTTTAGGTTCCTTAGATGATCTTGAACCTCATCTTCTACAGTGGACAGTTGTTCCTTCTCCCAATCCCTGCCTTTGCTTTCTATGATTTGGGACACGTGACTTCAGCAGTTGCCAGTGAAGACTGAGGCAAAGAAGTAATTGAGTACCTAAGCCTTCTCCATATCCTGGGTAACCAGGTCTCCCATTTCCTTCCAGGAAGGGCCCTCATTTTCCCTTGTCTTCCTTTTATCACTGATGTACCAGTAAAAACTTTTCTTGTTACCCTTGATATCCCTGGCCATATTTAATTCTATCTGGGCTTTAGCTTTCCTAACCTGATCCCTGGCTGCTTGGACAACTTCTTTGTACTTCTCCCAGGCTACCTGTCCTTGCTTCCACCCTCTGTAGACTTTCTTTTTACATCTAAGTGTGTCTAGGAGCTCCTTGTTCATCTATGCAGGTCTCCTGGCATTTTTGCCTGCCTTCCTGTTTGTTGCGATGCAGTGCTCCTGACCTTGAAAGGGCTGCAGCAACAGCTATTTAAACCTGGGAATAATTTAAAAATTCCTCACAATTTCCCTTTCTCTACTTAGTAAATCCATAGGGGTATTTCTATATAGCCATATAGCCATTTTAAAGGCTAATTCCTTTTAAACTATGACTAATGACTGCAGGCACTAGAACACAACAGGTATCACATGTCGATCATCACCTCCTTTATTCTCCTGCCACCTGAAGTCTAGCATGCTTTTACCCCCTTGCAGCTTTCCATGAAGTTTAGATTTGCATTATGAAGAGGCTTCAAATTTATTTTTTTTCTCAGTGCTGCATCCTTCCCCACTTCTCCCTCATGTCACCCAAACTTCCAGAACACTCTTCATTTGTAAGAAAACACACATTGCTCAGATATCCTGCATTATAAATACATACAACACACAAGTATGGTCCAACCAAGCATGTTTGAGATCCATCAAGTCCAGAAAAAGCTGACACCAGCAGCCTGACACCTCTCCACTAAACCCTTCCCAGCAATCTGTCACCTAATAGCTTTCTGAGCAGGAAATTCTACCCCATTTTGCTTTATTTACAACTGCATTTTTAAGTCAACTCAGAGAGGCTGTTTTCATGTAAAAAAGGAATTTCAAAAGAATAAAGATGGAAATATCCTTTAACCAGCTTTTCCTATGAAATAAAAATTGCTTTTGTAAAACTACTTAGTATTACCTTAGTTAGAAAATACAAAAACCTCTAAAGCAAATGCATGTCTAATGCATGACACTAAACTGGGAGGAGTGGCTGACACACCAGAAGGCTGTGCTGCCATTCAGAGAGACTTAGACAGGCTGGAGACTTGGGTGGGAAAAAACCTGATGAAGTTCAACAAGGGCAAGTGTAGAGTTTTGCATTTGGGGAAGAACAACCCCATGTACCAGTACAGGTTGGGGGCTGACCTGCTGGAGAGCAGTGTAGGTGAAAGGGACCTGGGGGTCCTGGTGGACAGGAGGATGACCATGAGCCAGCAGTGTGCCCTTGTGGCTAAGAAGGCCAATGCCATCCTGGGGTGTATTAGAAAGGGGGTGGTTAGTCGGTGAAGAGAGGTTCTCCTCTCCCTCTCTTCTGCATTGGTGAGGCCGCATCTGGAGTATTGTGTCCAGTTCTGGGCCCCACAGTTCAAGAAGGACAGGGAACTGCTTGAAAGAGTCCAGTGCAGAGCCACCAAGAAGATGAAGGGAGTGGAACATCTCCCTTATGAGGAAAGGCTGAGGGAGCTGGGTCTCTTTAGCTTGGAGAAAAGGAGACTGAGGGGTGACCTCATCCATGTTTAAAAATATGTAAAGGGTGAGTGTCAGGACGATGGAGCCAAGCTTTTTACAGTGATGACCAGTGATAGGACAAGGGGCAATGGATGCAAACTGGAGCATAGGAGGTTCCATGTGAATATCAGGAAGAACTTTACTGTGAGAGTGACAGAGCACTGGAACAGGCTGCCCAGAGAGGTTGTGGAGTCTCCTTCACTGGAGACATTCAAAACCCACCTGGATGCATTCCTGTGTGATGTACTCTAGGTGACCCTGTTCTGGCAGGGGGGTTGGACTAGATGATCTTTCAAGGTCCCTTCCAACCCCTAGGATTCTGTGATTCTGTGATGTCTCCAGACCCACAGCCTTGGCACATCTGGTCAGTTTAAAAAGCCTTCTCCAACAGACAGTTACAACAGATACTAAGAAATAGGCCTTAGAATATTTCAGACAAGAATATTTACATAATTGAATTTGGGCTACAAGGAAGAAAGTAGGTTTTTCCTTCTATTTTGTCATGTCTGAACTGTTTTGTATTATTTACACCACAAAAAGATTTTGGTATTTTGGACACGTTTCAGGCAAACCCTAACAGCAGGCTTTCTAATGTGAATTCTATAAGGAAGTCTTTGCCATCTATATGCAAATCTTATGTGTTACTGTAAACTACCATACTTATAGAGTAAACTTTCCTGGCACTGATGACAATTTCAGTCACTTAATACTAAACACTTGGTTTATGCCTTGCCAGCAACATTAGGCAGTGAGGGAGAAGAAATACTAGGAGGTTATTTAGAAAACTTTCCACATCCCACGGAACGTACGGTTTACCTTTCCAATTTCAGAAGCCCAGGAAATGGAAATCTGGTTTGGCACTGCCGATGACAACCTAACTTGAGATGTTATATTCAAGGGGCGCCCAGGTCGCTTCTGTTCGATTCCATTTTTTGGTGGTGGAGTAAATCCCTATGGGAAGAAAGGGCAAGAAAAGTGTTACCAAGTCTCCCTGTTGTACTCAAACTTGCTGAAACAGACTTGTTAGTTTTAAAAAGATCCACGGGAAGCAGTTAAATCTAGAGACTCTCTAGGCTGGAGGCTAAATCCAACACTTACTCTGAGAAATATCAATCTTTCACAGACTAATACCATAAGTCAACCACAATTTTAAAACATTTTTTGTTTTAAAGTGGTCTTACAGAAGTGCTGAAAAGGTGGAAGAGAACACTATTTTGGTCCAGATAAGTTCCCTGGAAAAGTAAAAGGTAACACTGATACTTTGTCCTTTCCCCCCCCCCCCACTGAAAGAGAGTGAAATAACACAAGGACACAGCCTTAGTGACAAAGCAAGTCATTAAGAATTAATTCAGTGTTTCACACCCAGAAAACATTTAATTGATTCTATTTAAGCAACAATAAAGTCTTGTTCCAAGAGTTCCACATCTCCTTGGTGTCTGTTTTGCACCTAGCACCATTACAGCAACAGGCTGTCATCTGTACTCTGCAAAGGTCCCTGAAGAGCTGTAAATGAAGTATCAGGAGCATTTAAGAGCTAATATGCTTTGCTGTTGCCTGAAAAAAATCAAAAAGTAGATATTGTTTGCGCAGCTTTGATAAAGAATTTCATAACCTGGACAGCTTCTCTCTCTAGTTTTATGCACTATATGATGTTTGCAAATTGAATCAGGAGCCATCCAGTTCCCTTTTACTTCTAGGCAAGCACACACTCTCCAGCATATTGTGAGCAGAAAGTACTTGTGCTATGTGAAGGAGAACACAACCAAACTGCAGCTAATTCATCTTGCCCTGTGTCTGTCACTATGAAAGCAAGCCAGACTGTAACATGAACTAAGAGAATCTGTTTTGAGGTCACAGAGACAGCCTGCAGTCCACTCGTCTTAAAAACTCATCCTGCACCAGAAGGACGCCAAAAAAAGATTTCAGTATGCCTTGAAAAGACGGAGACGGGGGAGGGGGGTGGCGAGAGAAACGGGAGGGGGAGAGAGACCAGGGGAGAGAAAGGGGGAGGGCGAGAGAGTGCGGGTGAGGCGGGGGGGGGGGGGCGAGAAAGAGACAGAGGGGTGAGAGAGAGTGGGGAAAGAAAGAGGGGGGACGCGAGAGGAGAGAGGGGCGACAGAGAGAGAGACAGAGAGAGAAACAGAAAGACAGAGAGGCAGAGGCAGAGAGACAGAGAGAGATGGAGGGAGGGAGAGAGAGAGGGAGGGAGGGAGAGAGGGGGAGGGAGGGGGAGAGGGGGAGAGGGACTCAGAGAAGGAGAGAGAGGGACACAGAGAGAGAGAGATGCAGAAAGAGAGATGAGAGATGCAGAGTTCGACCCATGCCAAGGAAGCCTCTCATATAAAGAGTTTTCAGATCAAAATGAATGCTATGCTCTTTTCACTGATGGATCCTACTGTCTTGTAGGTGTCCTGGTTTGAGCCAGGATGAAATAAATTTTCCTTGTATTGATTTTTTTTTCCCTTTATTAAGCATTCTTTTACCTAGTACCAGAGTGTTCCAACTCAGACTGATAAGAGTGGAATGTTTTTGTAACTGCTGGGTCTTCAAGGTCGCACCTTCACTCTGCCGGCTCAGACACTACGGGGAGATCTCTGACCCCCCCCATAGGAGGCTGAATTAGACAGACAGCAAAATTGGCCAGAGATATTCCATTCCATATATCTACATAAGCTCAGAGGAAGGTCAGAGATAACAGAAGACAACTTCCTTCCTGTTTCTTCTTCCCTTTTCTTCCAACCATGGCTGGCGTCCAGGGAGGACTCCATCTCTCCATCACTGTTGACACTTAGGCTAGCGCATTCCTGACCCTCATAACTCTATGCTTTCTCTGGCAGTTGTCTGGGACTTTTTGGGACTGTTCACAGCAAAGGAGAGTGCTGTGGGAGTTGCTGGGGGTGGGAGGCAATAGGGGTTTGCACATTCGTGAACACATTTATATATAATTGTATATATTTTCTTTTATCGTTAGTGTTTAATTAAAGCTGTCTAGTTTAGTTTTCAATCCAGAGAGTCTCTCTCCCTCATTCTCTCTCTCCTTCCCTACCTCGGTGGGAGGGGGAGGGGATCGAGAGCATTGTTGTCTCTGGTTTAACTGGCAATGCTGAGTCAAACCATGACAATTTATTGGCGCCCAACATGGGGCTTGATCTTAAGCCCAGGTTATAAATTCTCACTAATTGGGAGTGTTGAAAATTCCATCTCTGATGGGAGGAATCCCTCTGATAGCAATGGGCAACACTTCTGCTGAATTTAATGACTGACTGAAAACTGAACAGACACTTTCTGCAATTAATCTAATGGAATTTTTCCCCAACATGCAACTGTACATGTGGTATGCAGCCAAGAGCATTCTGCTCTGTGTAGCTGCTCTTGTGATTGTTTTATGGTTTATCAACAGAACTGTAGCCATAATCAACTGTATAATTACCAGCCTAGTGATTATAGGGGTTATGATACTGATCTTTATGAGGCACTGTATGTGTACAGTTACAGTACAATTCCTAAAGCGAACGGAATGGTCCATGTTGGCAACAGCAGTAGCAGGTTCAATTTTACCTCTCCATTTTCTTTCAAGCTGAATCTTCCAGTTCTTGATTTGAATAGCATTGTTGCATTAGGGATGCTTCTGCTCAATGTTTATAATGAGCTGTGGATGCGTAGGGCCAGGTGCTGTTCCACTCACTGCCAATCCCCCACAGGCAATGCTGCTGCCACTGTTGCTGCTGCAACCCGTGATGCTGCCACGACCATTGCTGCTGATACCACCACTTGTACTCCTACAAAACCAGTGTCTTCTACAAGTGCTGTTACAAAAACAACTGCTTCTACAAAGATAAAGTCCACTCCCATTTAAATCAAGGTAGTTCATACTGTGATCAGGAGCAAGGAAAAGGCAAAACGCTCCCCCCTTTACACCCGTTCCTGTCTGAGGCATCCAGAGTTTCTTCAGGCAACGATAGAGACTGAAATTGAGGAAGCAGAGGATTCTAAATCAGATGATGGAGCAGGTACCTCTCAAACACATAAAAAATCAGGCCACTCTAAAGCAGATGGAACAGCAGGCCCTCTTCAATCAGATGACAACGATGACCTTGCCCAGCCTTTCTCTATGAAAGAACTACGCCTCATGAAAAAGGAATTCTCACACACTGATGGTGAGGGAGTTCTTCCTTGGTTGCTCCGATGCTTGGATAGCGGGGCTGAAACCTACAAAGTGGATGAGAAAGAAGCCAAGCAGTTGGGATCCCTGGCCAGAGATGCTGGTATTGATAGAGCACTTGGTAGTAAACTGGGAATTACCACCCTGTGGGACCGACTTCTTTCAGCTGTGAGAGAGAGATACCCCTTGTGGGAAACTGTCCTTTTCTTCCCCACATAAGTCTAAACAAAATGTCTTTTAAGCCAGCGAAGGCCTCTCCTGATTATCCCCAGCAAACGAACTAAAACAGACTTGCTTCTCAAGGACAACTGAACCCAAAACAACAGATGTGGCCCGGGACAGAAAGGATGGACAACAAGCCACCCTGTGCCCCTGGCAGTCACCGCCTTAAAGTGGGGCTCACGGATGCTCATTGGCTCTGGACAGTGACACTGACTGGACAGGTGGGTCAGGGGGTACAAAAGGTGGCGAGGGCAGCAGGTGGGCCTTTTCCCTCCTCCCTGAGGCCCGTTCGGACGCTTCCTGCCTGGGACACCCCCCTGCTGCGGACACTGGTGCTGGGACCCTGCCTGCCTGCCTGCCCCGGGTCCAGCCTGAGCCTCAGCGCCGAGCGTGCCGGGGTCCCGAGCCCTGGGGTCGGGGCCGGAGCCCCCTCCCCGTGTTGCTGCTGCTGGAGAGGAAACCGACGGGAGCTGCACCCGCTGCCGAGAGGCCGCCCCTCCGACACCACGGACCTGCCGTCCTGCCTTCCGGCCACCGACCGACGCTGGACAAGCCGCCGGAGGGTAACATCACCTCACACACACACACACACACATACCCACACACACATATTCCTTTCCTCATACTTGCACACACAGCGGGACCTCTTAAGGAGGACCGGCGTCGGGTTTCCTTCCCTCCTCCCTCCTCCCTTTGATCCTTAATCCTCTCCCTTAAAAGCATCTTTGCATTGCCTCCCTAAAGGACACTTGCTCATTACATACATATTGATATCCCTGGTAGCCATTCACACCTGTATTGTCCCCGAACATCATCCCTCGGTTTGTGTTAACCCTTAATAAACCTATTAGTTTGTGGAGTAAATCTTGGCTTTAGAGGCAATCTCTGAGCGTGGTGGGTTGGGGGGGGGCTTTCTAGCTACCACCCGGAAATACGGCCCCGCGGTGGCCGTTCCTCTGTGAGAGGCAGCGCCGCGTGTGACCCTCGGGCTCATTCACAAACCCCTCCACATTGAGAGGGGGAGTCGCAAAAGTATCCTGACAGCCGGTAGCCCCCCGGTACCGGCTTGCGACATCTGGTGTCAGAAGTGGGATTTCGGGGGTCGTTAGAAGCCCCCCACGCTCTGAAATTGCTTAACTAGTAAAAAAAAAAAAAAAAAAATTTAATTAATTAATTAATTAATTATATAAAAGAAAATGGCTACCAAGGGGGATATAGGTGATGCAGATGCTGTAAGTGCTGGTATAGAAAATGTAGAAAATGAAATTAGTGAGGAAAGCACTGAAGTTCAGGAGGCGCCATTTTCATCTCCCTCTAGTTTTGAGGAGGAATTGCAGAAATGGGCATTTGTGCGTCCCTTCTGGGAGCACCTCAAGAGGCGCGGGCACGCTCTACAGAGGGAGCAGTACAAACTGATTTACGATGCCTACATGGGGGGAGACCTCAGTAGACTAGCAAATTACATCATGACTTTGGAAGATGGTACTCCTCTGTCTAAAGAGCTTAAAAAGGAGATTAAGAAACATGGGCTTGATTTCATCAATGCCCGAAATTTCTTTATCCTGGCCATGGTGGTGCAGCAAGCAAAGGAGGGATTACAGCAAAGAACTGAAGGGTTACAGCGAGAGAATAAAGAGTTGCAGCAAAGAATTGAAGGGTTGCAGCAAAAACCCGAAGAGTTGCAGCAAGAGATTGAATGGTTGCAGCAAGAGATTGAAGGGTTGCAGCAAGAGAATATAAAGTTGCAGCAAAGAATTGAAGGGTTGCAGCGAGAAATTGAAGGGTTAAGAAAGCAGGGAAAGGAGAGAACTGGTGCCACCCTGTCTCACTTAGGTGATAAATGGGGGGAACTTGCTAATTGTGAGGATTCCTCAGGTTCTGGTAGTCAGGATACTGAGGTCTTGGATGACTTTAACACACTAAAGAAATGTAAGCCCGTAAACTCTGAGCAATCAGATAGGAAAAGTGTGAGTTTTCATTTCGGGACAGAAAAGCAGCGCCCGATTTTGGAATCAAAGCCACAGCCGCAAGAGCAGCAAGCCCCCGCACAGCTGCAGCCCCCCCTCTCCAGGGAGCAGGAGGAGGGACTAAGGGCAGATTTTAGGATATTACACGAGGCAGTTAAGGACTTCATGACACATAACACTCAAAGAATTAGCAATTTGGAGATGGATATTCACCACAGCATTCGAAGGATTGGTGAATTGGAGAAATATGTCCACCGACTTCCCATAAATAGGGACAAAGTCCCAACTAATTTACCTTCTCACTATACCGGTTCTGAAGATGAGGAGGAGGAGAGAATAGAGCATAAACAACTGCGCCCGGTTATGAGAACGACTTTTGCTCTTGATGAAGATACTGGTAGGAAGAAAGAGAAGGTAGTCAAGGAAGTAGCTTACACACCATTAGAATTGGCACAAATTAGAAAACAATACAGCAGGCGCCCATCTGAGACAGAAGCTGAATATGTAATGAGAGTGTCCCTCACAGGAGGAGACGAGATCAGATTAAGTGAACAAGAAGCTAGAGGGTTCTGGGGATCTGGAATTATTCTAACGACTGGAGATGGGGGACACCCCTGGTCCCTAACCCAGCGAGCAGCTTTCTTCGTTGGCTCGACTGATCCCCTTAGCAGAGGAGAGCCGAGGACCCTGCGGGGGGGCTATTCTAACATTTTGGACAATGTCCAAAAGGCTGCTGCAATTCAAATGATTTATGACCATGATTTAGTACCAGATCAAGAAAGTCCTATGAATCTTCGAGTGAAACCAGACAGAATGAAGGCCTTAATCAGGGGGCTCCCTCTGTTACTTAAAGAGGCAGCCGTGAAAATCAAACTTAGAATCGAAAAAGGAGATCTGTGAGGATTTACATGGTCTGATTTGGCCAAAGAATTGATAAAATACGGCAAGGAATATGAGGATACATCTGATTCTGAAGATGTTCCCAAGCCTTCTGCAGCCAGACAAAAGACTCGACCCTCCTATGCTGATGTGGCTGCCAGGTCACCCCGGGATCCTCCTAAGCAGCGGGAGAAATCACGGGGTGACTGGACAGTCGTGGATAGATCTAGAAACAACAGAAAGCCAAACATCACCCATAAAAGCCAGTACCCTGAAAACAAAGGTGCTTCATCTCGAGGTGATGACAAAGGGCCCTACGCTAAGCTTAAGGAGGAAGCCAGGCATAAAGGTATCCCATCGAAGCTTTTGTCTCAGGATTATTCTTATCAGCTTCTGAAAGACCTGGTAGAAAGTTGGCCTACACGGCCCAGCTCAAGGTCTAATTCAAGAGACAGATCCAGGGAAAAACCCAACAAGTCGGGAAACTAAATAGCCCTCCTTCTGCCAAGAAAAAGAAATCAAAAAGAAAGAAAAAGAGACGGGGGGGGGAGAGGAAAACCAAAATTTTGACATAGGAAATGAAAATGATCAACAGAAAAATGACAAACAATCAGGCCCTAAAGCTCCCAACCCTCCAAGAGATTGGCAAAACGTACTACGATTAGTTCAAAACAAAAATGGGGACTTGGAGCTTACTTGTGCTGTTGGGCCAAGACGCTATCCTGTAACATTTGTGGTGGACACAGGAGCACAGATTTCCACGCTAAAAGCTGATGTAGCTGAACAATGTGGCATTAAACCAGCTAAAAAGCCAATATATGTAAGTGGAGCATTTGGTAACTCTGCTTTACAAAAAACAGCTAAAGTCACTTTAAATCTACCAGGAGAGGAAGAACCGATTCGGACTGAAATGATTGTGGGTGACATTCCTTACAATTTGTTAGGAATGGATGTTCTCTTGGGCCGAGCGTGGAGAGATGAGAACGGTCGCTACTGGAATTTTGGCACACCCACACTAAAGCTGAGGTTGCTACAACGTGCTCCCCGTCTGCCACAAAGCAGGATCACAAATATTAAGCAGTATTCCATTCCTGTTGCTGCTAAGGAAGGCATCAAAGAAGTCATTTCTGATCTAAAACAAAAGGGCATTATTGTGCCCTGTCATTCACCATTTAACTCCCCAATTTGGCCTGTAAGAAAACCCAATGGTAAATGGAGAATGACAGTCGACTACAGGAAATTGAATGCCAATACAGATGCACTCACCGCTGCTGTACCTAACATTGCTGATCTGGTGTTAGAGATCCAGGAAGCAGCACACCCAGTGCTGGCCTCCCTGGACATAAAGGATATGTTCTTCCAAATCCCTATTGATCCTGAGGACCAGAAGTATTTTGCCTTCACTTGGGATGGGGTGCAGTACACTTTCACAAGGTTGCCCCAGGGATATAAACACTCACCCACACTAGCTCATCACGCGCTTGCGTGTGAACTGGAAAACATTCCAGAAATCAGAAATAATTCCAAGGTAAAAATCTATCAATACATAGATGATGTGCTGGTAGGGGGCCAGAGTGAGGGGGAGGTAAAAGCAGTTTATGATGCTATCATCAAGCATCTCACTGATATGCAAATAGAAATCCCTGAAGAGAAAAAGCAACCTCCATCCCAAGAGGCAAAATTTCTGGGAATAAGATGGAAAGGAGGGACCTGGAATATTCCTTCCGATACTTTATCTTACTTAGGAGAGATAAAGGCACCCACCAATAAGAAAGAACTACAAGGGATATTAGGAACCTTCCAGTATTGGAGAAAGCATATCCCAGACCTATCCATCATAGCACGTCCTCTTTTTGATCTATTAAAGAAAAATCGTCACTGGGAATGGGATCAGTCTCATGATGAGGCCCTTGAACTGTTGTTATTGGAGGCGCAGACATACCAAACTCTGGGGCCCCTTCACCCGGAGGATCCAATAATAATAGAGTGGGGGTTTTCAACCAGTGCCTTATCATATCATTTTTGGCAACAGGGACCTACTGGGAGTACTCGACCAATTGGCTTTTACTCTCAGTCATTGAAAGATTCAGAAAAACGATATTCTGTTCTGGAAAAGGGATTGCTAACAGTGTGTACAGCACTAAAAGAAATCAGCAAGATCATTAAAAAACAAAAAGTAATTCTTCGAGGCCCCTTCAAGGTAGTTAACCAAGTACTGTCTGGAAAGGCCCCTCCAGAAGGAATATCCCAAAAGGGTACAATCAGAAAATGGTATAGTCAAATTGAGTACTATTCTGGACTGTTTCAACTTGAAGAAGGCCCAGATAAACAATTGAAAATCCAGGAACAAATTGAATCTACAAATGAAAAGGATTTGATAATGAAAGTTCCCAGTCCTATCAAAGAAGCCCCAGAATATAGAAGTGAACTGGTTAATGCTTGGTTCACAGATGCTTCATCCCGAAGAGAAGGGAAAACTTGGTTGTTCAAATCTGCTGCAGTTAAACCTGCCACAGGCGAACAAATCATAAACCAAGATAAAGGCAGTGCCCAAGTGGGAGAATTGGACGCTGTTCTTAATGTTTTCCTAAAAGAAAAAGCCTCCAAGGACGCTGTGTACATTTACACAGACTCCTTTGCGGTTTTTAAAGGCTGTGTGGAATGGATTACTTTCTGGGAAAGTAACAATTGGGAAATTAACGGAGTGCCTGTCTGGCATAAAGAGAAGTGGCAACAAATTCTGAAAATTGCCAAAAAGAATCCTAATTTTCATGTAGGATGGGTACCTTCACACCAAGCTGCTCTAAAAGACGAAGCCAGTAAGTGGAATAACTATGTTGATGAGCTAGCTAGGATTGATGTGAAGGAAATCCGATCAGCTATCACAGAAGGAGAAAATCAGGAATGGAAAAGATTGCTCGAATGGCTTCACTGTAAGAGGGGCCATTCAGGAATCCTTGATCTATACAAAGAGGCACAAGGCCGGGGATGGCCTGTTACCCGTGAGCAATGCAAAACAGTCATCTCCTCATGTGATCTTTGCAAAATTAGACTTGGGGAACATCCCCTAACAACTGACACTCTGCATATCAGGGAAGGAAAACCCTTGTGGTCCACATGGCAGGTGGACTACATCGGTCCCTTCCGAAGATCAGGAAACAAACAATATGTCATTGTGATTGTGGAGGTGGTGTCAGGATTGACCTGTGCCGAAGCTGTTTCTAAGGCAAATGGTGAAAACACGGTTTGCTTCTTAGAAAAGGTCTTTGGAATTCTACCTAAACCCACAAATATCCAATCTGACAATGGAACTCACTTCACCTCACACCTTGTACAACAGTGGGCTAAGAGGGAAGGTATTCAATGGACATTTCATGTCCCATACTACCCACAAGCCAATGGAATAGTGGAACGCACTAATGGGTTAATTAAAAGCCTTATTCGCCCACAGGACTCGAAATGGGATGAAAGGTTAAGGTATGCAGTCACTACTATAAACAATAGGTGGGGGGTGAATGGGTGCCCCCGCCTGAATGCCTTTTTCCCTGAGTTACCCACTCAAGATCACAGAAAAAATAAAAGGTCTTTTAAGCAATCTAAAACTCCTCTCCATCCTGGACAAATTGTCCTGGCAAATTTGCCACACATTGGTAAGGTCAAGCTCACCTTACAAACACCGGTGAATTCAAATACATGGGTTGCATCTGATTTAAATGACAAGCAACACAAAATCAGTACAAGGTGGATAATTCATGTTGAGTAAATCGGTGTTTCAGTTTTGTATGTGTGTTTGTATCTCTGTGTATTTATGTCTAATGATGTTAATCAATATATTGCAAAGCATGACAGCTTAAAGAGCCAGAGACATCCTGGTGGCAGTACCAGGCCTGATCAACCTGCTACTGGACTCCAGAGGAGCTACTTTGTGACCGCTGTGGGACTGATCACCCCATGGCCTAAACAAGGTGCTCTGTAATATTGTCTCCTTCTGTACTTGCCTTTGAGTTGCTGCTTGCAATGTATTATCTTGGATGGAAATCAGAACATTATTACAAAACTCACTGAAGTGACAAGAACTTGATTTAAGTTTGGGAATTCCCTAAATAATCTATTTCTCTTTTCTTTCCTTTTTTTTTTCCCAATAGAATTGAAAATTGAGTTTGTGTTATAATAACTGCAATTATTCTATTCCTAGTCTTGTACCCATGTGTAGCCAGCGTTATGTCCTTCCTGCATGAACTGTGCTCGAGCAAGACGACTTCACTCAAGATTCCCAGTGATCGAGTCTGATACTGCAGCTGGGATTCAAGGGTGAATGATAATATAAATGCTTTCTTCTGGTTCAATAATAACCATTGAACAATCTGATGACTGCCAAAAATAACAAGAGTTTGACATGTTGATAAGAATGTGGTTTAGACTAGATGATTGGTAAATCTAAGTGTCTTCAATGTGTGTATAACTTATTTGTTAAAACTAGTAATAATTAGTGATCATAGAGCTTTTGAAGATATGTTAGATTGTTAGACATGTGATTGTATATACTTATACTATATGAGAATTGTTCCCTTGTCCATACATATGTGTATCCCAGCCAACACCCACGGAGGGTGAGGATCAAATGTGGAGGAGAAGGATTTGGGCAGGAATCCAGATATAATATACATTTGTGCACATAAAACTTAACTCTACACCTTGCTGCCTTAAAAGCCACGGGGTGAGATGTGGGAAACTGTCCTTTTCTTCCCCACATAAGTCTAAACAAAATGTCTTTTAAGCCAGCGAAGGCCTCTCCTGATTATCCCCAGCTAACGAACTAAAACAGACTTGCTTCTCAAGGACAACTGAACCCAAAATAACAGATGTGGCCCGGGACAGAAAGGATGGACAACAAGCCACCCTGTGCCCCTGGCAGTCACCGCCTTAAAGTGGGGCTCACGGATGCTCATTGGCTCTGGACAGTGACACTGACTGGACAGGTGGGTCAGGGGGTACAAAAGGTGGCGAGGGCAGCAGGTGGGCCCTTCCCTCCTCCCTGAGGCCCGTTCGGACGCTTCCTGCCTGGGACATCCCCCTGCTGCGGACACTGGTGCTGGGACCCTGCCTGCCTGCCTGCCCCGGGTCCAGCCTGAGCCTCAGCGCCGAGCGTGCCGGGGTCCCGAGCCCTGGGGTCGGGGCCGGAGCCCCCTCCCCGTGTTGCTGCTGCTGGAGAGGAAACCGACGGGAGCTGCACCCGCTGCCGAGAGGCCGCCCCTCCGACACCACGGACCTGCCGTCCTGCCTTCCGGCCACCGACCAACGCTGGACAAGCCGCCGGAGGGTAACATCACCTCACACACACACACACACACACATACCCACACACACATATTCCTTTCCTCATACTTGCACACACAGCGCGACCTCTTAAGGAGGACCGGCGTCGGGTTTCCTTCCCTCCTCCCTCCTCCCTTTGATCCTTAATCCTCTCCCTTAAAAGCATCTTTGCATTGCCTCCCTAAAGGACACTTGCTCATTACATACATATTGATATCCCTGGTAGCCATTCACACCTGTATTGTCCCCGAACATCATCCCTCGGTTTGTGTTAACCCTTAATAAACCTATTAGTTTGTGGAGTAAATCTTGGCTTTAGAGGCAATCTCTGAGCGTGGTGGGTTGGGGGGGGGCTTTCTAGCTACCACCCGGAAATACGGCCCCGCGGTGGCCGTTCCTCTGTGAGAGGCAGCGCCGCGTGTGACCCTCGGGCTCATTCACAAACCCCTCCACATTGAGAGGGGGAGTCGCAAAAGTATCCTGACAGCCGGTAGCCCCCCGGTACCGGCTTGCAACACCCCTACAAGGGTGACATCGAATGGTGCCGAAGCAGAACACCCACTCTTGAGAAAACCATCACATATTTGAGAGAAGTAGCTGTGCGAGAGGTGATCTATGATAAAGATGGACTTACAAATCCTGATGACTTTCTGTGCGACACACAAATGTTCCAGAGGTTTGCTCAGGCTGTACCAGCAGCGCATGGCCATATATTCTCCTTTATGAGATGCTTTGATGACGAGGCAAGACCAACTGTGCATGAGGTGGCTTTCAGAGCACAACAGTATGGAGACAAGATCTCTGATCCCCATCAGTTCCACACCTCAGCCATTGAAAAAATGACTGACAGAAAGAATAAGATGCCAAACAGATGGGGAGGTAAACTCCAGATTCTTCCTAGAGACAATTGGTCTCATGTTGCAGCCATTAACAGAGACATCCTGCTATGAGAGAGCAGCAAGAGAAATGGGACTCACTTTGACGCCACCTGTGGTCTCTCGAGTAATTATTTTAAAGAGGACATGAGAATCTGGGAGAAGAGACCCACTGATATTCTCCAGATATGCGTGCATGAGCTACTAAACAAAAAAAAGGTAGGAGATGGTTCTTCCAGGAAGAAGTCTACACCAGTCTACACTGACTGGTCCTCCACACAGGATGGTGCTTCAACCTCAAATGCTCAACATTAGTGGTGCCCTGCCTCCAGCCAGGGGGAGGAGAGGGACAACAGAGTTTACTGGACTGTGTGGATTCGATGGCCTGGCACATTAGAACCACAAAGGTATAAAGCCCTGGTGGACACTGGTGCACAGTGCACCCTAATGCCATCAAATCATAAAGGGACAGATTCCATCACTGTTTCTGGAGTAACAGGAGGTTCTCAACAACTGACTGTTGTGGAGGCCGATGTGAGCCTCACTGGTAAGGAGTGGCAAATGCACCCTGTAGTGACTGGCCCAGATGCTCCGTGCATCCTTGGCATAGACTATCTCAGGAAAGGATACTTCCATGACCCAAAAGTAATCTAAACCGCCCCTGGTGCAACTTGAGGCCATTTCCTCTTGTCCTGTTGCTTGTTATTTGGGAAATGAGACCAACACCCACCTCGCTACAACCTCCTTTCAGGTAGTTAGACAGGGCCATGAGGTCTCCCCTCAGCCTTTTTTTCTTCAGACTAAACAACCCCAGTTCCCTCAGCTGCTCCTTGTAAGACTTGTTCTCCAGACCCTTCTTTGGACTCACTCCAGCACCTCAATATCCTTCTTGTAGTGAGTGACTGTAAGGGTTATGCCCCTTACCACAGAAAATATGTCTCCCATAAAACTATTTCAACATATAAGGGAGACTGAATGGACACCGCTCCTGCGCAGTGTCTGTGGCACCAGGAACCAGTCAAAACCTGAGGTGCGGGTGTCTTGCAGAGGGGGGCCTACCTGACTGCTTGTGGGTGGTCTGTTCTGCTCCAGGACTCGAGATTGGCTGGGCCAGGGCTGGCGTGCAGATGGCATAATACATTGCAGCACCTGAAACGGTGTGCTGTGTCACCCTAACCTGGACAGAAGTCACCGGACAGCAGGGGGGGGCTTCTGCCTCTGTTGAAAGGAGAACGGAAATCACTGGTAGCCTACGGCACGCCACTCTGCTACTGCCTGCCAGATTTTCGTGGGACTCGAGGGGCTAAATAAAGGCTGAAATCTTACTGTTCTTTTAAGAACAGAGAGCCGAGATCCTTGTCTGGTCCCCAAGAAGAGACGAAGAGCCGCCCGAGCCGGGGCCGCACCGCGCCTCTGCCTGCAGCCGCCGGACCCAGAACCGAGCCGGAAGGAGCACCGTGCCGGAGCCCAGCCTAGCCGAGCCGGGAGGAGCCGCTCCGAGGGAGCCGCCCAAGCCGGGAACCGCCGCGCCGACGAAGCCGGGGGTGGAGCCAGGGAGCGCCCGAGCCCCGAGCGCTGCTGCACCGCTGCCGCCCACGTGGTGTGTGTCTACTGCCTTCCAGCCCAGGAGCCGTCACTACTGCTACCTTCAACGCGCCAGGAGTGTAAGAACCCCATCCGCAAATCTTCCCTGCTTTCCTGTCTCTATAGAGTTCACTCCCCATTCTCACACGCACAACGACGACCCCAACGGGGGGGAACTGCGACGCACTCTAAATCACCTCCTTTTATCATAACCATCTTCCTTCTTTCCTTTGCAGCCTATCAGTGGCTTGTATTATATTTACATTTGTACACCCCTGTTCTGTTTATAAATTATCAACATATATAAACCCCTCACTCAGTGTCCTCATTCCCTTTTTGAGCAGGAGTGTGTACTACCCGTGGGGGGGGTTTCAACAGGTATCAAGTAAAGCCAAACGGGGGAGGGGGAAGTTAACCACTCAAACCCCCCTTTTTTGTTTTTGAACCCTTACAGTGACCCAAAAACTGAACACAGTATTTGAGGTGCAGCCTCACCAGTGCTGAACACAAGGAGACAATCACTTCCCTAGTCCTTCTGGCCACACTGTTTCTGATACAAGCTAGGATACCATTTGCCTTCTTGGCAACCTGGGCACACTGCTGGCTCATAGACAGCTGTCAACCAGCACCTCCAGGTCCTTTTCCACTGGGCAACTTTCCAGCTACTCTTCCCCAAGCCTGTAGAGTTGCATGGGGTTGTTTTGACCCAAGTGCAGGACCCAGCCCTTTGCCTTGTTGAACAATTGGCTTTGGCCCATCAATCTAACCTGTCCAGGTCCCTCTGCAGAGCCGCCTTATACTCAGGCAGATCAACATTCCCTCCCAACTTAGAGTCATCTGCAAACTTACTGAGGGTGCACTTAATCCCCTCATCCAGATCGTTGATAAAGATATTAAACAGAACTGGCCCCAATACTGAGTCCTGGGGAACACCACTTCAGTGTTTTATCCAGCAAAGAGTACACTGGTCTAGGCCCTATGTAGCCAGTTTCTCCAGGAGAATGCTGTGGGAAACTGTGTCAAAGGCTTTACAAAGGTCCATGTAAACAACATCCACAGCCTTTCCCTCATCCACTAAATTGGTCACCTTGTCGTAGAAGATCAGGTTTGTCAAGCAGGACATGCCTTTTGTGAACCCATGCTGACTGGGCCTGATCACCTGGTTGTCCTGCATGTGCTGCATAATGGCACTCAAGATGATCTGCTACATAACCTTTCCCAGCACTGAGGTCAGACTGACAGGCCTGTAGTCTCCCAGATCCTCCTTCTGGATTGTAGGAATACACTGTGTTAACATGAGTTGGCACAACTTGAAGCAGTACATCTTTGAAGTTTCTGTTAAGAATTGCAGCCAAGGATATGACCAAAAATAATTTACAGACATCTGCAGATGCATTAACTGCTATACCAGGGAAAGACAGAATAGTACTCACTTAAGAATTGTACAAGTTGGCAATAGAGGTTGGCATCACCAATTTAATTACGTAACACCAACACTCCTGAGTTGGACAATAGTGGTCTTTGAGACAAAGAAGTTATCTTACATTTCCTGCAACAGAAAGGAACCACCAGAGGGATGCAGACAGTGACCAAATCAACAAGAAATGTTTGCAGGAGCACTCAGACTGAATATATTAGTCATTCAGCTCATACTGAAGGAGAGGAAAGGAAGCTGCCAAGACAATAGTCATTTATTTACTTTCTCACCTAAAGTTTCTGCTGAACAGATTAAAGAATCATCTTATGATGTGCAGGAAGAACCTACAGAATTTAGATCTAAAGCAAAGCAATAATCCAAGATTGCAAACAACTTTTACTACGACCGTGACACATTATGCACAAAATGGATAGCATAACACAGCACAGCAGGGCATAAACTACATCAGCAAGACTGGCATTTGCAGAAAATACTGACCAGGAAACATATGAAAGAAATCCTCTTACATGCTGAAGACAGACAGAAGAGCAGTGATGCGGTGGTTAAAGAAGTAGGGGAAAGAGAAGCTAGATAGTCTCATTTAAGCTGAGTAGAGACAAAAAAGCAGTCATGGTTGCATTTTGCAAGAGGGAGAGTTCATGACAACACATCTGACACACCAAGAAGGTGACAAACATTTTGAAAGAGGTTTCACAACTCTTCTCTCCACACAACATTGTTCCAAATGTGCTGCTGAAAAAAGCCCTCTGTACTACAACTTTTTCCATCTTCTATAGCTTCCAGAACTAGCTCAGAATGGGCTGTGTAAGAGCTTCTCTCTGTTCTATTATTCCAGAGATTTTTAAGAACAACAAAATTGCTTTTCCCTTTTTGTATATATTCAAGCCTTGAGGTTGATATATGTAGTTCTTTCTCTAGTACAAGCTATAGTTAATTCTGGGTTAAACAGTAACATATACTAAACAATATTCAATATTCCAGGTGTAGCCAAAAGCAGTTATAAAGGTTTGTGCTTTATATTGTATTAAGATTTACATCCTCCTTGGCTGATGGACCGTGGACCTGGCTATAAGACAAGTGCACAGTCATGTCCTGAGTTGAACCAATACCTTATAAGGGATAATCAGGGAAGGGGATACTCCCCAGAAGACCACCAGAGAAGACTGGAAGAACTGGTGCAGGCGCAATATGTTTTGAAATATAGCCAAAAGGATGACTTAACATGATGATGTAGCCTCATACATGTGTATCAGTTAGGTGGGATTTTGAGTAATATTTCTGCATAAATCTCGCTACCCTTCTCCTGGCTGGTGTGTTTGATTTGTGGAAATTCCACTGAGCACCCAGGACTGAATAAACGCAATATCTCTCTTGTGTGTGAGGATTGGCTTTTTTGCACACCAGGTGATGAACCCACATTTCGGACAACAAGGTGACCCTGCCTACATGCTAACTTTTGCAACATCAAACACCAGTAAAGTGTATGAACTGCCAATACTGTTCTGTTCCAGTATCAGTAAATGCTAGGAACCCTAAAATGTGTCTATTCTTCACCACCACAATGAATTCTGCTCTAACCAGACAGATGCAGAGTATTGTACAAACTTGTGCATGAGAAAGTGATACCATTCCTTCATAACAAGGAACTCAGGCCAATCACACATATAGATAGCTGAAACTGCAAGGGCTACTACCAGTAGTGAAGACCTATGAGGAGGATTCCCTATACAGACACTGGTTTGTTTTTTACATATTTTATTGTATTAACTACAACAGACGAGGTTTGCTATAGGTGACTAAAACAATTAATCCATGCAGTGGCTGTAACATGATTAATAGTAGTAATGCCTATCTCACACAGCAAATGTACAAACCATATGCCTAACATTAGTAACAAGAAAACTTTGAGTGATAACAAACAGCTTGACTGTTTTATCAAGCTAACATTACAGAACACATACCACAAGTCACAAAGAAGCCACAAATATGTACAAATAAACTTACCGGCAATGGAAACAGCTTCCCATTTACTTTAATGCACAAACTACTAGGGTAATTATCTTCTTGAGGGCAGCTCGTCTCTGCTAGGCATAACCTATATCCCCAAAATGAGAAAGCATCATTTTCAAGTGTCATCACATTCATATGTCCCTACAAGCATCTAGACTTACATTACATTAACCAATTAAGAAGTTATAAAAGAAAGCACTATGAAAAACATACCTTATCTGAACTTGAACTGTATAATCTCTCCTGCCCCCTGGTAAGAAGTCCCTGTGACAAAGAGAAAGAAGAGAAATACCCATTTAGACAACAGATCTCATATTCCAGTCATATGCAGAAAGAACTTGCACACCTATCCCAACATCACTGAGCTTTGCTCTTAATTTTTCTTTTACTGAACTATGAACAAGTCTTATGAGTGACACCTGTTCAGCTACTGCAGGTTAAGCAGGACTTGAGGATCAACATCCTCTGTCAAGAGCTTATAGTAACAATAAAGTATGATGTTGCCAGAGAGGAAAAATCCCTATGAATTCTTTTGGCTTACACCATGGGTTTTGCAACAACATGAACCCTGGGACAAAAGATAACAGCAGCCTTCCATTCCTGCAGCCAGGAAACATGCAGGGAAGAAAAGCTTACCACCTCTCTAAATAATCACCATTATTTGGAGCAGGATAATTGTCAACTCTTTAGTGGTGTAGGATTTACCCCAACTGCACATAAATTCTGCACACAGTAGTTCCCGAAGAAAACAAAACAGATAAACTCAGCATAACTTCCATGAGGATTGTTGCTCTGTATCTGCAAGCTTATGCAATGCATAAAATGAACCAAAATTCCACACTTTCTCCTGAAATTTTGCAGAAGTTTACCTACACTATGCCACACTTCTTACCTGGAAATACAGATTTCTCTGACCTGCTGAGGTGTTAAAGCAAAGATAAAAAACTTCTCTTGGAACCTCTGAATACTGCTCTGTACTAGAAAAAAAGAGAGACGCAAAAAAGGTTTAACCATGGTGATTAAAATATTTTATTAAAACAGGATCTGCAATTGAGTTTTTCCTGGAACAAGGCATAAGTCAATATAATCAAACTGTGGTTGAACTGCATGTAACCATCAACAACAAAGCAATGGAAAAAATCATTCATTCAACTATATTCAGATGGCTCAATATCACATTACACTTCAATACTAAAGAAGTTTGGCAAGCAGTGTTATAATCCTTTCTCCCAAGGGAGAAAGGTTCAAACACACAACAAAATATAACACTGGATACCTGACAAAAAGAGTACCAGAGAAGATGTTTAAAGCTATTTTAACGCACTACGAGAACATGCACCAGAAGTTATTAGTGGACAGCTGAAAAACTACTCAATTCAGCAACAGCTAAAGGTAACTAGCCTTTGGGGAGGAAGGAAGGGAGCATAATCCCTAATGCCAGAGAAGCCAGCTAAACTTCATGTCTGGGAATTACTCCTCAGTAGCATTTGGCAAAAAAATAAAATAAAATACCACTTTTGTATCAGAATCCTACTTGTCTATCAGTGATGGGGGGTAGCAATATTTTAGTATTAAGGGTTCATAGCATGTAAATGTTACTTTTCTACTTACTTTTGACTTAGGAAGTTAGGCCAGGCTTTGTGCAGCCTGATCTAGTGTGGGGTGTCCCTGCTCATAGTAGAGGGGTTGGAACCTGATGATCTTTAAGGTCCCTTCCAACCTTAACCATTCTATGATTATGATTCTATGAAAGTTTGATCTGAAATAAAGGTAGACTGGACTTGTTCAACAGTTTAAAGTAACCAGCAAGGAGGAGAAATGCAAAAATAGCACAACTAAACCATGCAAATTTGGAAGAGCTAGACTGTCTTGTACACTGTGACATTCAGAAATTATTATCTCTATGCCCAGAAAATACAAAAAGGACAAAAACACAAAATAGAACCCAGGTGGAACGAACACATCCCCCAAGTTCCTCAAACAATTCAAAACAGTTACATTATGCATATATGTGCACACACACACCATAGACAGTGTTAGAAATAAAATGTAGTGTTGTTTTTGCATCCTAGTGTTAGAAGCATAGTGTTTGGTTTAGTGTTGTTTTCACATCCTAGTATTAGAAGCATATTGTTGTTTTTTTTTTTTATATATACCCAAGTGTTAGGAATATAATAGTTTGTTTAAGAGAAGTGAGATATCTGCACATTCCAATGACACCTGGAGTGGTTTACGGTCCAAGAAACTGAGGGACTTAATTGGGCTCTGTTAGAAATTAAATGTAGTGTTGTTTTTGCATTCTAGTGTTAGAAACATAGTGTTGGGTTTGGTTTTTTTATATATATATACTAGTGTTAGGAATATAATAGTTTGCTTGAGACAAGTGAGATATCTGCACATTCCAAGGACACTGGGAGTGGTTTACAGCCCAAGAAACTGAGGGAGTGAATTGGGCTCCATCTGGGGAAGAAGGATTTATGGCCCAAGATAAGACCGAACAAAGCCATTTCTATCTTGCTCCTCAGGGCAGGATGACACCAGTAGATTTGTTAATTGGGAAGACAGCCAAGGGGGCAAGAAAGGTCAAAATTTTACCTTAAAAGGTAAAAAGTAAACTGCTAGAATGGAATGTGTAAACAGGGGCAGGAAACTTATAGGATAATTAGAAGCATCGGATAGGCTGTAAACCCTGGAGTACCCAGCCAGTGGGGAAACAGGGGAGGGAACTTTGCGTCGGGAATAGGGAATATAAACCGTTATTCACCTTCCTATGGGTGTGCCTACTTGTTTAGGTCACCCATTCTTGCAAGAATGTAAGTAAACTGTGCTTCTCTGAAGGATCCGTGTGGGCCTGTTCATTGGCGCGACAAACGTTTCTCACAGCTCCCATCTGGGGGATCCGAACATGGAGCAGGATTTATGGCCAAAATAAGACCCAACAAAGCCACTTCTATCTTGCTCCTCAGGGCAGGATGACACCAATAGGTATAGATCATTTTGGTAATTGGGAAGAAAGCCAAGGGGGCAAGAAAGGTCAGAATTATACCTTAAAAGGTAAAAAGTAAACTGCTAGAATGGAATATGTAAACAGGGGCGGGAAACTTATAGGATAATTAGAAGCGTCGGATAGGCTGTAAACCCTGGAGTACCCAGCCAGTGGGGAAATAGGGGAGGGAACTTTGCATCGGGAATAGGGAATATAAACCGTTATTCACCTTCCTATGGGTGTGCCTACTTGTTTAGGTCACCCATTCTTGCAAGAGTGTAAATAAACTGTGCTTCGCCGAAGGATCTGTTTGGGCCTGTTCATTGGCGCGACAAACGTTTCTCACAGACAGCATATTATATTTTAAAATAATACTTGAGCACATGTAAAAAAAAGATTATGTAAATATTTTATTGTTGAATTGAGTGTGGGTTAAAACTAAATCCCACACCAACATCTGCTCTTGTGTTCTCATATTAGTGCAAAAGAATACCAAAACACATCCCTTTTAAAGAGTCACGGCAAAGCAGACTATAGTCCTATTGTGTTGGCTTGGTTTGGCATGGTTTTGGTAGCTGAGGAGGGCCCCAGGGGTGGCTCCTGTAAGAAGCTACTAAAAGCTCCCCCGGCTCCAAAACATTCCTGCCACACCTCTTGCGGGGGCTGAGCCCATCAGAGACAATGAATGTGCCTCTGCGATTAACATATTAAAGAACGGAAAACAAACGGATGTAAGAGCTCAGGGCAGAGGAGAGGGGGAGGGGAGGTGAGGGAGGGGGAGGTGAGAGCAATGCGGTAGCAGAGATACCAAGGTCGGTGAGGAAGGAGGAGGAGGAGGTGCCCGAACAGAGGTTACCCTGTAGCCCGTGGTGAGACGGCAGGCTGTCTCCCTGCAACCCATGGAGCAGTCCGTGAAGGATCACGACAGAGCAGATGCAGACCTGCAGCCCGTTAAGGACCACGGCGGAGCAGATGTGGACCTGCAGCCGTGGAGGACCCTGCGCCAGGAGTGTTCCCGAAGCAGCCCGTGACTGTGTGGGAAGCCTGTGCTGGAGCAGTCTGTTCCTGAGAGCCTGCACCTCGTGGGAGGGACTCAAGTCGGAGGAGTTCGTGAAGGCCTCTCTCCCATGGGAGGGACCCCATGGGGAAGCAGGGGAAGACTGTGAGGAATCCTTCTCCCTGAGGAAGAAGGAGCGGCAGAAAACAACATGTGACAAACTGACTTTGAACCCCATTCGCTGTCCCCTGTGCTGCGGGGTGAAGGAGGTAGAGAAGTCGGGAACAAAGTAGTTTGGGCCCGGGAAGAAGGGAGGGGTAGGCTGAGGTATTTAAGCTCTGTTCTTTGTTTTGTCTTTGTCCTGTTTACATCTGATTAGTGATAAATTAAATTGCAAGTTGAGTCTGTTTTGCCCGTGACCATAATTGGTGAGTGAACTCTCCTTGTCCTTGTCTCGACACATGAGCATTTCATCCTCCCCATCCCACAGCGGGGGGAAGGGTGAGTGAGCAGCGGCATGGTTCTTTGTTGTCGCTTAGGCCTAGACCGCGACACTAGTTCTCTGACCTACCTATTTGGTTTCTGAATTCTCAAACACACAAAACTTGTTTGTTCCATGCCCCAATCACCCGTCTACTACCTGGGACTGTAAGCAATTCATATCGAACTAAAAATTTTGCTCATTCATCCACGTTATAGAATCATAGAATCATTAAGGTTGGAAAAGATCTCCAAGATCATTGAGTCCAATCGTAATCCAACTACCACAACCACTAAACTATATCCTGAAGCGCCACATCTAAATGATTCTTGAACACCTCCAGGAATGGCGACTCCACCACCTCCCTGGACAGCCTGTTCCAATGCTTCACCACTCTTTCAGTAAATATTTTTTTTCCTAATATCCAACCATTTGGTCTTGTTAAACCTCATCCCATTGACCTCAGCCCATTGATCTAAACTGTCCAGATCTCTCTGCAGTGCCTTCCTACTCTCAAGCAGATCAACACTCCTGCTCAATTTAGTGTCATCTGCAAACTTGCTGAGGGTGCACTTGATCTCCTCATCCAAATCATTAATAAAAATATTAAATAGAACTGGTCCCAGTACCAAGCCCTAGAGGACACCGCTTGTGACTGGCTGCCAGCTGAATTTAACTCCATTTATCACAACTCTTTGGGCCTGGCCATCCAGCCAGTTTTTAATCCACCAAAGAGTCCACCTGTCTATGCCAAGGGCCGCAAGTTTCTCAAGGAGAATGCTGTGGGAGATGGTGTCAAAAACCTTACTAAAGTACAGGTAGACAATGTCCACAGCCTTTCCCTCATCCACTAGGTGGGTCACCTGGTCATAGAAAGCGATCAAGTTGGTCAAGCAGGACCTGCCTTTCATCAATCCATGCTGGCTGGGCCTGATCTCACCATTATCCTGCACTTGCCATATGAGCACACCCAAGATGAACTGCTCCCTGGTACCGAGGTCAGGCTGACAGGCCTGTAGTTCCCCGGATCCTCCTTTGGCCCTTTTTGTAGATGGGTGTCACGTTGGCAAGACTCCAATTGTCTGGCACCTCCACTGTTAACCAGGACTGTTAAGTTATTTTCACCCAGTGTTCATATCCTTCTAACATCCAAAGGGCCCATTATTTGCACATCATGCCATTCCTCACATCTCATTTCCCCACTCATATCAGAGTTGTAGCTCTGGCTGCTGTCACCTTTAGGTACTGTGCTCCAGAAAAAGTTTGAAGACAAGCAAGTACTCAGTTAAATTAATCTTGTCCCCCTCACCCATGTCCTAAGAGGACTCAGATATTACAGGACTAGATAAACCTCACTTCTGTGAAACTGGGCAACTTGCAACAAAGAGCCTACAGTCTTGAAAGAAGAATTTAAACACAGCTCTAACTATAATAGTGACACCCCTAAGGAAGCATTCTCCTTTCAGGATAATTTCCAAAGTTGAGGAAAACAGCTGTTTGGAAAATTCCTAGCATATCACCACCACCACCTCTAGATATCATAACCAGAAAAAAAATTAAGTAACTGCATAGCAGAAATATAATGCGGAGCTCATGCTACATTATACGGGGCAGAGTGACTATGTGGCTGGCAACCAGTTGGCTTATAGTTGTCCTATAATACAGAATAATTCAGGAAGCTAGTTAAGATACTCAGCTACTGTGCACAGTGATCATCAGCAGAAGTTAGCCAGGACATCGTGGCACTGACAGGTTGAAAAGGTAATAGCAGCGTGAGCCATAGAGCTGTCCAACACCACAGCAGCTATCTTAACAATGGAGAGGTTTGATATTAAGTTCTTCTCTAACAGGGAGTCATGAAACACAAACAGAAGTGACAAAAGGCATTGTAAGTAATACTTGTTAGCAGCAATGTTTCCTCCTTTAGGTACCAGATAATGACCAACGATCAGTACATGCCTCACTGGGATACAAGTCATCATGGGGGACTTCAATCAACCCAATATCTTTTGGAGGGACAACACAGCAGAGCATAAGCAATCCAGGAGGTTCCTGGAATGCGATGATTATAACCTCCTCCAAGTGACAGAGGAGCCAATGAGGAGAGGTGCTATAATGGATCTTGTTCTCACCAACAAAGAGGGGCTGGTGGAGAACTTGAAGCTCAAGGGCAGCCTTGGCTACAGTGACCATAAAATGGTGGAATTCAGGATCCTAAGGGCAACAAGGAGGGTCCGCAGCAAACTCACTACCCTGAACTTCAGAAAGGCAGAATTTGGCCTCTTCAGAGATATGCTTGGTAGGGTACCACAGGATAAAGCCCTGGAAGGAAGAGGAGCCGAAGAAAGCTGGTTAATATTCAGGGATCACCTCATTCAAGGTCAGCAGCAATGCATCCCAACAAACAGGAAGGCAGGCAAAAATGCCAGGAGACCTGCATAGATGAACAAAGAGCTCCTAGACACACTTAGATGTAAAAAGAAAGTCTACAGAGGGTGGAAGCAAGGACAGGTAGCCTGGGAGAAGTACAAAGAAGTTGTCCAAGCAGCCAGGTTAGGAAAGCTAAAGCCCAGATAGAATTAAATATGGCCAGGGATATCAAGGGTAACAAGAAAAGGTTGCTGATGACACCAAGCTGTATGGTGTGGTTGACCATGCTGGAGGGAAGAGATGCCATTCCAAGGGACTTTGACAGGCAGTCCAATGCTAACCTCATGAAGTTCAACAAGCTCTGTACCTGGGTTGGGGCAATCTGTCACAGTTTGACTCAGGACCGACAACAGTGCTCTCCATCCCCTCCCCCTCCCACCCAGGTAGGGAAGGAGAGGGAGAATGAGAGACTTTTCTGGATTGAAAAAGGAAAAAAAAACAGTAAAAGGGAAATTGGCTTCATCTTGGCTCAAACCAGGACACAATCTCAAGCACAAACACAGGCTGGGTATAGGATTGATTGAGTACAGACCTGAGGAGAAGGACTTGGAGGTGTTGGTTGATGAGAACTCAACATGAGACAGCAATGTGTGCTTGCAGCCCAGAAAGCCAACTGCATCCTGGGCTGCATCAAAAGAAGCGTGGCCAGCAGGTCAAGGGAGGTGATTCTCCACTCTACTCTGTTCTTGTGAGACCCCACCTAGAGTACTGTGTTCAGCTCTGGAGCCCCCAACACAGGAAGGATGTGGGGCTGTTGGAGTGAGTCCAGAGGAGGGCCACAAAGATGATCAGAGGGCTGGAGCACCTCTCTTATGAAAACAGGCTGAGAGAGTTGGAGATGTTCAGCCTGGAGAAGAGAAGGCTCCAGGGAGACCTCATAGTGACCTTCAGAAAAGCTGGGGAGGGACTGTTTACAAAGGCAGGTAGTGATAGGATGATGGGCAATAGTTTTAAACTAAAAGGAGGTAGATTCAGACTAGAGGTGAGGAAGAAATTTTGTTACAATGAAGGTGGTGAGACATTAAAAGGTTTCTCAGAGAGGTGGTAGATGCCTCATCCCTGGAAGCATTCAAGGCCAGGTTGGACAGGGCTCTGAGCAACCTGATCTAGTTGAAAAAGTCACTGCTCACTGCTGGGAGGGTTGGACTAGATGACATGTAAAGGTCTCTTCCAATCCAAACCGTTCTGTTTTTATGGTAAGCAGGGAAGGGACTTTCCATTTTTCCCCAGCTGCAAAAAGCAGTTTAAGTCTGCACTCAGTAATGTCATAAGCAACATGAATTAAGCAACCTGCAGATTTATTAAAGACTTACCTAGACTTGTAGGTTTTATGAGCACATCAAGCACATCATAAAAAGGTAGGCTTTTCAGCCGAACATCGGGATGAACAGGTGGAATCGGAGGGGATGGCTGCTGCATCTCAAAGTGGGGTTTAGTGTCTTGGAGGAACACAGAACTGACAGGTGAGGAAGGAGACCGAGCTGTGACAGAAGTAGAAGGGAGTGGATGAATGCCAGCAACAGCCAGGTCAGGCTGAATAGGAGAGGAACTACTGTCCAAATTGAAAACTGCAGGTTTTATAGCCGGTAAGTCTGAAAGTCCTTCAATCGTCCTTGGATACCGACGCCTATAGAGTTCTCGGATTTTTATCTGAACTGCTGGGCTGCAGCCGCTCTTCAGTATGTGTAGTGCCCTCATCAGAAGGTCATGTTTCCGCCCGCTTTTATTACGTCCAGCAAACCCCAACAACACTTGCAGTTCAGAAACACGAAAACTTGATACCATATTCTAGAAAAAAAAAGCACAGGTAAATCAACAGTACCCCGACTAGGCCTTTCTGAGGAGCATGGTGAAGCATCATTCTAGTTTCATACCTGTCATCTTAAATACAACTCATACCCTTAATCAAGACAAGTACAACTAAAAAGAAGAAATAAAGTGTCCAGGATGCATTTGGTTGTCTTCTTAATTTCAAGTGTTTTCACACTCAAACAACAGTAACAACAATAAAACCTTAACACAGCCCATGCAGTGCTATCTTAAATTCACAGACAGAAGCATAAGCTGTAACACAAAATATTTCTTGCTTCAGGAAACAACAAAAAAAATCAGTTTAATCAGTATTACCATCTGTCTTCCAACAAATTTTAAACACTTGCTTATTGTATTATTTAAGTTCTGCATAGTTTATTCTGAAATGTCTTTTATTGTGGGCAGCATGTTAAATGCATGGACACATCACATTTCACTCTTGAAAGGATCACACAGCAAGGTGGACACCTTTTTAAAAGCGACATTATTTCATATTAACAAACTGTTTATTCAACATAATTGATTATTCCAGAACATGACATGAACTTCCTGTCCTATCCATATCACATTTTGGTATCATGGGACATTGAAAGATGTCTTCAAAGAAATAACAGAATCATAGGGGTTGGAAGTGACCTCTGAAGATCGAGTCCAACTCCCCTGCTGCAGCAGGAACACCTAGGAAAGATCACACAGGAATGCGTCCAGATGGGTCTTGAAAGTCTCCAGAGCAGAGGACTCCACAACCTCTCTGGGCAGCCTGTTCCAGTGCTCTGTCACCCTCACAGTAAAGTTTTTCCTCATGTTGAGGTGGAACTTCCTGTGTTGTAGCTTGGTGCTGTTTCCCCTTGTCCTATCACAGGGCACCGCTGAAAAGAGACTGGCCCATTCTTGATATCCACCCTTCAGATTTTGTAGATATTAATAAGGTCCCCTGTCAGTCTTCTCTTCTCCAGAATAAACAGCCCCAGGTCTCTTAGCCTTTCCTCATATGACAAATGTTCCAGTCCCTTAATCATCCTCGTAGCGCTCCGTTGGACTCTTTCCACTATATCCATATCCCTCCTGAACTGGGAGCCAAGAACTGGACACAATACTCCAGATGTGGTCTTAATAATACTATTTACTTGATTATCAGAGTTCGTTTTGGAAGAATTAGGATTGAACTGCGATTCTTATTTTAAAAATAAATAAAAGCACACTATGCAAGAGGAAGCAATTGATAGTTGTAGAACACTCTGTCCTGGTTTAAATATTAAAGGTGAATTTGCTGTATGAGGTTAGCTGAATGGATTACTTTTTAAACAATGTGCTTTGTGAAACTGTGTCCTGGTTTGAGCCAGGATGAAGCAAATTTTCCTTTTACTGATTTTTTTTTTCCTTCAGTAAGCTTTCTTTTAACTAACACCAGAGCATTCCAACTAAGACTGATAAGAGTGGAATGTTTTTGTAACTGCTGGGTCTTCAAGGTCGCACCTTTACTCTGCCTGCTCAGACACTACAGGGAGATCTATGACCCCCCCATAGGAGGCTGAATTAGACAGTCAGCAACATTGACCAGAGATATTCCATTCCATATATCTACGTAAGCTCAGAGGAAGGTCAGAGATCACAGAAGACAACTTCCTTCCTGCTGCTTCTTCCCTTCTCTTCTGTCCATGGCCGGTGTCTGGGGAGGAATCCATCCATCACCATTGACCCCTAGGCTTGAGCTTTCCTGACCCTCATAGCTCTGTGCTCTCTCCGGCAGCAGTAATGGGACTTTTTGGGACTGTTCACAGCTAAGGAGAGTGCCGTGGGAGTTGCTAGGGGTGGGGGGAGGTGATAGGGGTTTTACACATTCCTGAATACATTTGTATATAATTGTATGTATTTTCTTTTATCATTAGTGTTTAATTAAAGCTCTCTGGTTTGATTTTCAATCCAGAGTGTCTCTTTCCTCATTCTCTCTCTCCTTCCCTACCTGGGTGGGAGGGGGAGAGGATTGAGAGCACTGTTGTCAATCCTGAGTCACACGGTCACAGTAATGAAAGTACATTTTTAGTGAGTGCGCTCGCCTTCCCCCCGACAGTCAATCATGGAGCCACCACCAGAATTGTAAAACTTTTTTTTCCAACACTAATCCTGATGATTGCCTCTTTCAAATGCAGAAACCCAGTTCAGGTGCCATTTGTGGTGGTTAAGACAGGGACTCCATGGTGAGAAGCAATGGAATTGTTGATTATGAGAAAATGCTCCCTTATATACTTCTACAGTGGGAAGTGAGAATAAGCAACCGGGGTACAGAGAGTGTAAACAGCACTCACACCTGCTCCCTGGCACATACACAGACCTTGGGCTCTGTCGTGGTTTGGGGCCAACACGACAACAAAGAACTGGCCACATGGCCACTCAGTCAGCTCCCCCCCCCCCCCCCCGCACACACACACTGTGATGAGGAGGATAAAGCTCCTGGGTTGAGACAAAGGACAAGGAGCATTCTTCACCGATTAAGGTCCAGGGCAAAACAGACTCAACTTGGGGAAAAAATAATAATTTAATTTCACTAATCAAAAACACACAGGACACAGACAACACAAAAAGCAGTGCTTCCATGTGTTACCCCACCCCTCCCTTCTTCCTGGACCCAAATTACTTTGTTCCCGTTTTCTCTCCCTCCTTCTCCCCAGCAGCACAGGGGGACAGGGTTTAGAGTCAGTTCACAGGCTGGTGGTTCTTGCCGCGTCATCCTCCTCAGGAAGAAGGATTCCTTACAGTCCTCCCCTGCTTTCCCATGGCATCCCTCCCATGGGAGAGAGTCCTCCATGAACCTCTCCTTCACGAGTCCTTCCCATGAGGTCTGGAGCAAGCTGCTCCAGTGTGTGCTTCCCACAGCTGTGTAGTTTAGTTTTCAGTCCAGCCAAGTCTCTCTTTTACTCTCTCGTCTTCCCTATCTGGGTGGGAGGGGGAGGGGATCGAGAGCATTGTTGTCAGACCTGAGTCAAATGGTGACACAGGCATACTGGATTTCCAGTGAAACTGAGACAATCTGTGATGGCAAAGATATCATCCATGGGAACTATACCAGTAACCTTAATCAAACCATAAGAATTTTCAGCATAGGATGCTATTGACTAGGATGTCACACACAAAATCAGTACTAGATGGATCTATCTGTATCATAAAATGGGAACCTGTTTGGCCTTCCCCACAAAGACCTTCCTTTCTCTCTCTTTAGTAGATATAATGAAGTGCACCATCAAGAACATTGTGGGAAGAAATGATACATCTAACCATTCCACAAATAGCTTAATCGAAGCAGTCCTCATCCTCGATGCTGCACTTTGCCTACTCCTTCTCTCCCTCGTTGCACTGGTTGGCTGGGGTATTTATCAGTGGTAATGTCAATAATGGTGACATGCCCCTTTCCCACTTCCTTTTTTCCTGCTTATTGGAATAAGTATATTCACAATAGCCCAAGTACAAGATCCTTGGGACCATGCGCTACTTATGATACACTGGAGCCGCTGGAACATTACGAAGCAAGGCAAACCTAAATCTTTCTACCGTATTTTTGCATGGGAACAAAGTATACACAAAAGATTAATTGGGTTGGGATAACTCTCATCAGATGGCTCAACTCCAAGCCATACCAGAAGAAGAAATACAAATTAGGTGCTAGGTAACAGATGGATCCACCTATTGTAGGCCAACCAAAATCAAAATATTCGGAGATATCTGGAAAACAACAATAACGATTGCTATAAAATAACAGAACGAAATTTGGATTGTTGGTATAATTTCACCTTTACTAAGCCTGTAATTGCATTTTGTATTGGGGGCTACAAAACCACTAAATTGCTTCTATATTCCCACTGAAATTCATACTCGAAGGTCATAAGAAATTTCACAGGATTTTAAAATTTCTTATTGTTAAACTATAACAATCATGATTCATAAGCAGAAATATTGTTCTAAAGCATTAAGCTGTAGGTGTATCTGGAATGGCATTCATTTCACAGGGAAGATGATGTTAAGGAGTCCAGGAAATGCTGACACACTGCTGAAAAAAGTAAGGGATCAAACATATCTCTCAAACAAGAGGTATGTGATTATCCACACTCCCCCTGCCAAAGCTATCTTCAATTTTAACAGTCATTGTACTTACATATATGAATAAAAGGTAACCAAGAGTACCTGTTAAGTTCTTGACATATGTCTACAATAAGCACCAACAACTGTAGCTTCTAGGGCAACACAACTGCTCAAGTAGTGAACCCTACAATCAAACATGCAGAAGCAATCCAAGTCCACTCAAAACTTCTGGTCAGTCTCCACCTAAGAGTTCTGCTTCAGCCCCACTTGCTTCCAGAGATCTTCTGAAGTGTCTGAAAGCTATATATAGAGAAGGGACGGACCAAGGACCAACCCCACAAATCCTCACTCCTGACTTTAAGCCCTTTTCTGGACACTCATAGCAGAGAAGTACATTTGTGGCATGTTATGCAATAAATTTGCATACATGTTGATTTACAGCAGACTAGAAATACATAATAGAAGTAATAAAGAGCAAGTCATGTCTTGTGATGAAAACCTCTATGCTGACTCTAAATAAAAATAATGTACTCTGGAAACTGATTTAACTAGACCATAGAATGGTTTGGGTTGGAAGGGACCTTAAAGATCATCTAGTTCCAACCCCTCTGCATGGGCAGGGACACCTTCCAATAGACCAGGTGGTTCAAAGCCCCATCTAACCTGCCCTTGAACACTTCCAGGGATGAGGCATGCACAATCTTTCTGGGCAACCTGTTCCAGTGTCTCACCACCCTCACACTAAAGAATTTATACCTAATGTCTAACTTAAATCTCTGTCTTCCATTTTGGATCTGTTAACCCTTGTCCTATCGCTACCTGCCCTTGTAAAAAGTTCCTCCCCAGCTTTCTTGTAGGCCCCCTTCAGTTACTGGAAGGCCACTAAAGGTCTCTCAGCCTGTATTCAAAGAAGAGGTGCTCCATCCCTCCTTTGGACTCACTCCAACATGTCCATGTCCTTCTTATATTGGAGGCCCCAGAACTGGACAAAATACTCCAGGTGGGGTCTCAAAGAATGAAGATGTCACTAGTTAAATCTGTATTGGTACAGCACAGTAAGAGCAGCTCTGAAGAACACAATAGTTGATACAAACAGCATAACCATCAGGTCCTCATTGTGGTCAAGGGCTGTGCTGCCATCCAGCGTGACCTGGACAGGCTGGAGAACTAGGCAGAGGAACCTAATGAAGTTCAACAAGGGAAAGTGTAGGGTCCTGCACCTGGGGAGGAAGAACCCCATGCACCAATATAGGTTAGGGGTGGACCTGCTGGAAAGCAGTTCTGAGGAGAAGGATATGGGAGTTCTGGTAGATAGTAAATTATCCATGAGCCAGCAATGTGCCCTTGTCACCAAGAAGGCCAATGGAATCCGGGGGTGCATAAGGAAGAGTGTGGCCAGTAGGTTGAGAGAGGTCATTCTCCCCCTCTACTCTGCCCTGGTGAGGCCACATCTGGAATATTGCATCCAGTTCTGGGCTCCCCAGTTCAAGAGAGACAGGGAACTGCTAGAGTCCAGCGGAACGCGACAAAGATGATTGGGGGATTGGAGCATCTCCCTTATGAGGAAAAGCTGAGAGAGGTGGGACTCTTCAGCCTGGAGAAGAGAAGGCTGATGGAAGACCTTATTAATGCCTACAAGTAGCTAAAGGGTGGGTGCAAGGAGGACTGAGCCAGACTCTTTTCAGTAGTTCCCAGTAACAGGATGAAGGGCAACGGGCACAAGCTAGAACATAGGAAGTTACATTTAAAAATGAGCAAAAACTTCTTTACAGTGAGGGTGACAGAGCACTGGAACAGGCTGCAGTGGAGAACCGGCCTCCACAAAAGATATGTCTCTCAAACAAATTGACTGTGATAGAGAGACTTAATGGCACCGTTTGACTCGGGTCCGACAACAATGCTCTCGATCCGCTCCCCCTCCCTCCCAGGTAGGGAAGGAGAGAGAGAAAAAGAGAGAGACTTGGCTGGATTGAAAACTAAACTACACAGCTTTAATTAAACACTAATGATATAAGAAAATATATACAATTATAGACAGAAATGTTCAGGTATGGGCAAGAGCCTCTCGCCTCCCCCCACCCCCAGCAACTCCCACTCTCACTGAAGAAAAAAATATCAGTAAAGAGGAAAACTGGTTTCATCCTGGCTCAAACCAGGACATTCCACCATTCCATACCATATATTACATATAGGCTCTATACTTTACCAGCTGTCAAATTAAGGATTCGCCCCCAGAGAGAAGTTACCTTGAGGCACATATTGTACTTGACCATCCTCCATCATCACACACCAGGTATGTCCAGGTCCCTGAGCAAAAGCAATACCCCGGACAGGTTTACCTTTGCCTGAAGCAGGATAGACCCAGACACTTTTACCCAGCAGGTTCCTTTCACATACTACAGGAACTTTATCCCCATCTGCAGTGTGTAAACAGTCTGACTGAGCAGGACCAGCCTGACTGATGGATCCCCTGGTATTAACTAACCAGGTGGCCTTTGCCAAATTTTTGTCCCAATTCTTGAAAGTTCCACCACCCATTGCCTTTAGGGTAGCCTTCAACAGACCATTGTACCTTTCAACTTTCCCTGAGGCTTGTGCATCGTATGGGATATGGGAGATCCATTCAATACCATGCTCTTTAGCCCAGTCAGTGACAAGACTGTTTTTTAAATGACTCCCATTGTCTAACTCAATTCTCTCTGGAGTACCATGTCTCCACAAGATTTGCTTCTCAAGGCCCAGGACAGTATTCCTGGCTGTGGCATGAGGCACAGGATATGTCTCCAACCATCCTGTACTTGTTTCCACCATTGTAAGCACATAGCGCTTACCTTGGCGGCTCTGAGGCAGTGTGATGTAGTCAATTTGCCAGGCCTCACCAAACCTGTACTTGGACCACCTCCCCTCATACCACAAAGGTTTCAACCGTTTTGCCTGCTTAATTGCAGCACATGTCTCACAGTCATGGATCACCTGTGCAATAGTGTCCATGGTTAAGTCCACCCCTCGGTCACAAGCCCATTTGTATGTTGCATCTCTGCCCTGATGACCTGAAGCATCATGGGCCCACCGAGCCAGAAAAAGCTCACCCTTGTGTTCCCAGTCTAAGTCCACTTGGAACACTTGAGCAGCCTCATCTCCTCATTGGTTGTGTTGATGTTCCTCAGTGGCTCGACTCAGGGGCACGTGTGCATCTACATGATGCACTTTTACCTCCAGTTTCTCTATCTGAGCTGCAATGTCCTTCCACAGGTCAGCAACCCAAACAGGTTTACCCTTTCGCTGCCAGTTGTTCTGCTGCCACTGCTTTAGCCAACCCCACAAGGCATTTGCTGCCATCCACGAGTCAGTGTAGAGGTAGAGTCTTGGCCACCCTTCTCACTCAGCAATGTCCAAAGCCAGCTGGATGGCTTTGACCTCTGCAAACTGACTTGATTCACCTTCTCCTTCAGCTACTTGTGCAACCAGTCGTGTAGGACTCCACACGGCAGCTTTCCACTTCCGGTGGTTCCCTACAAGACGACAGCAGCCATCG
Source organism: Apus apus (assembly GCF_020740795.1). Lineage (NCBI taxonomy): Eukaryota > Metazoa > Chordata > Aves > Apodiformes > Apodidae > Apus > Apus apus. Next base: position 10,287,991 of record NC_067311.1, on the reverse strand, counting down.
GTGAAAAGAGCAAATTGTTTCTCAGTCTCTGGTAGATGATCATATGGTGGAGCTTCTTGAGCCCGCCTCACCACTTCTTGTGGTGGCATTCCAAAGTGGGTGCCTTCTGGCCAGTTTGTAATTCCTTCTACAATACCTGGGCGATTAGGTTTCCCTATTTGAGTTCGCTGGGTAATTAAAGCAGTCCATTTGCTCCAAGTCACATCGGTGGCATGATGGACAGGAGAGAGGTTATTCTCGAACATGAATCTCAGCACTGGTAATCTGGGCACCAGGAGGAGCTGTGCTTCAGTGCCAATCACTTCTGAAGCAGCTCTAACTCCTTCATATGCTGCAAGTATCTCCTTCTCAGATGTTGTGTAGTTGGCCTCGGAACCTCTGTAGCTCCGGCTCCAGAATCCCAACGGTTGACCTCGAGTCTCCCCTGGTGCTTTCTGCCAGAGGCTCCAGTTGGGACCATTGTGTCCGGCTGCAGTATAGAGCACGTTCTTGATGTCTGGCCCTGTTCGAACTGGTCCAAGGGCCATTGCCTGCACAATCTCCTTTTTGATTTGCTCAAAAGCTTTCTGTTGGTCAGGACCCCAATTGAAGTCACTCTTGTTTCGGGTCACCTCATAGAGAGGTTTCACAATTTCACTGTAACATGGAATATGCATTCTCCAGAAACCAACAGTCCCTAAAAAGGTTTGAGTGTCCTTTTTAGTAGATGGTGGGGCCATAGCTGTTACTTTGTTAATCACATCCATTGGGATCTGGCGACGACCATCTTGCCACTTGATTCCCAGGAACTGGATCTCTTGTGAAGGTCCCTTGACCTTGCTTCTTTTTACAGCAAAACCAGCATCCAGAAGAATTTGGATGATCTTTTTACCTTTCTCAAAAACTTCTTCTGGTGTGTCACCCCACACAATGATGTCATTGATGTACTGCAGGTGTTCTGGAGCTCCACCCTTCTCCAGTGCTGCATGGATCAGTCCATGGCAAATGGTTGAGCTGTGCTTCCACCCCTGGGGCAGTCGATTCCAGGTGTACTGGACTCCCCTCCAGGTGAAAGCAAACTGTGGCCTGCACTCTGGTGCTAGAGGAACAGAGAAAAAGGCATGAGCAATGTCAGTAGTGGCACACCACCTGGCTGCTTTCAACTACAGCTCATACTGAAGCTCTAGCATGTCTGGCACAGCAGCACTGAGTGGTGGTGTCACCTCATTAAGGTCACGATAGTCCACTGTCAGCCTCCACTCGCCATCAGGCTTTCACACTGGCCAGATAGGACTGTTGAAGGGCGAGTGAGCCCTGCTGATCACACCTTGGCTCTCCAATTGCCGGATCAGCTTATGAATGGGGATCACAGAGTCTCTGTTGGTGCGATACTGTCGTCTCTGCACTGTTGAAGTGGCAATTGGCACCTTTTGATCTTCAGCCTTCAGCAACCCCACTACAGAAGGGTCATCTGAAAGGCCAGGCAATGTATGCAGCTGTTCAATGTCCTCAGTCTGTACAGCTCCTATACCAAAGGCCCATCGGTACCCTTTCAGGTCACAGAAGTATCCTTTCCTAAGAAAATCTATGCCAAGGATGCACGGAGCACCTGGGCCAGTTACTATAGGGTTCATCTGCCACACCTTACCAGTGAGGCTCACATCGGCCTCCACAACAGTCAGTTGTTGAGAACCTCCTGTCACTCCAGAAATAGTGACGGAGTCTGTCCCTTTACGATTTGATGGCATTAGAGTGCACTGTGCACCAGTGTCCACCAAACCTTTATATCTTTGTGGTTCTGATGTGCCAGGCCACCAAATCCACACAGTCCAGTAAACTCAGTTGTCCCTCTCCTCCACCTGGCCGGAAGCGGGGCACCTCTAAGCTTGAGCATTTGAGCTTGATGAACCATCCTGGTTGTTGACTGGTGCAACCTTCTTCTTGGAAGAACCATCTCCTGGGTTCATTCTGTTTAGTAGCTCTTGCACACGTAACTGGAGAACATCAGTGGGTCTCTTGTCCCAGACTCTCATGTCCTCTTTAAAATAATTTTTCATTAGAGACCACAGGTGGCGTCGCAGTGGGTCCCGTCTCTCTCCCTGTTGTCTCGTAGCAGGACGTCTCTTCTTAATGTCTGCAACACGAGACCAGTTGTCTCTAGGGAGAATCTGGGGTTTACCTCCCCATCTGTTTGGCATCTTATTCTTTCTGTCAGTCATGTTTTCAATGGCTGAGGTGTGGAACTGAAGGGAATCAGAGATGATGTCTCCATACTGTCGTGCTTTGAAAGCCACCTCACGTACAGATGGTCTTGTGTAACCTTCAAAGCATGCCATGAAGGAGAATATATGGCCATGCGGTGCTGGTACAGCCTGTGCAAATCTCCGGAACATCTGTGTGTCACACAGAACTTCATCAGGATTTGTAAGTCCATCTTTATCATAGATCAACTCTCGCACAGCTATTTCTCTCAAGTATGGGATGGCTTTCTCAAGAGTGGGTGTTCTGCTCCGGCGCCATTCGATGTCACCCTTGTGGGGGTATCTCTCTCTCACAGCTGAAAGAAGTTGGTCCCACAGGGTGGTAGTACCCATCTTACTACTAAGTGCTCTGTCAATACCAGCATCTCTGGCCAGGGATCCCAACTGCTTGGCTTCTCTCTCATCCACATTGTAGGTTTCAGCACCACTATCAAAGGATCGGAGCAACCATGGAAGAATTCCCTCACCATCAGTGTGGGTGAAGTGCTTTCTCATGAGGCACTGTTCTTTCATAGAGAAAGGCTGGACAAGGTCATCGTCATCATCTGATTGAAGAGGGCTTGCTCTTCTATCTGCTTGAGAGTGGTCTGATTTGTTATCTGTTTGAGAGGCACCCGCTCCATCAACTGATTTAGAGTCCTCTCCTTCCTCAGTTTCAGCCTCTGTCATTACAAGAAACTCCGGGTGTCTCAGGGAGGAGCGTTCTGCCTTTGCCTTGCTTCTGGTCACAGGATGAAGTAGCCTGATTCAAAATGGAGTGGACTTTATCGTTGTAGAAGCAGTTGTTTTTGTAGCAGCACTTGTAGAAGCAGCTGTTTTTGTAGCAGTAGGAGTGGTGGTATCAGGAGCAGTGGAGTTGGCAGCAGCAGTGGCAGCAGCATTGCCTGTGGGGGAGTGGCAGTGAGTAGAACAGCATCTTGCCCTACGCATCCACAAAACATTGTAAACATTCAGCAAAAGCATCCCCACTGCAACAATGCTATTCACATCAAGAGCTGGGAGATCCATTCACTTTAGGAGCTGTACCACTAGGACTTGTACTGTAACTGTACACATACAGTGCCCCCATAAAGAACAGTATCATCATCCCTAGGATCACTAGGCTGGTAATCATACAGTTGATTATGGCTACAGTTCTGTCAATAAACCATAAAACAATCACAAGAGCAGCTACAAAGAGCAGAATGCTCTCGGCTGCACACCACATGTACCATTGCAGGTTTGGAAAAAGATCCAGTAGATTCATTGCAGCAAGTGTCTGTTCAGTTTTCAATTCATCAGGAAATTCAGCAGAATTGTTACCCATTGCTATCTGAGGGATTCCTCCCATCAGAGATGGAATTTTGAACACTCCCAAATAATCAAAATGTGTAATCTGGGCTTAAAATCAAGCCCCACGTTGCGCGCCCACAAATTGTTTTCACCGTTTGACTCGGGTCCGACAACAATGATCTCGATCCCCTCCCCCTCCCTCCCAGGTAGGGAAGGAGAGAGAGAAAGAGAGACTTGGCTGGATTGAAAACTAAACTACACAGCTTTAATTAAACGCTAATGATATAAGAAAATATATACAATTATATACAGGTATGTTCAGGTATGTGCACGAGCCTCTCGCCTCCCCCCACCCCCAGCAACTCCCACCACACTCCCCTGAGCTGGAAACAGTTCCGAGAAATCCCGGAGCTGCTGACGGAGAAAGCAGAGAGTTATGAGGGTCAGGAGAGCTCAAGCCTAAGGGTCGACGGTGCTGCATGGACAGAGTCCTCCCCGGACGCCGGCCATGGACGGAAGAGAAAGGAAGAAGAAGAAGGAAGGAAGTTGTCTTCTGTGATCTCTGACCTTCCTCTGAGCTTACGTAGATATATGGAATGGAATATCTCTGGCCAGTTTTGCTGTCTGTCTAACTCAGCCTCCTACAGGGGGGGTCATAGATCTCCCCATAGTGTCTGAGCCGGCAGAGTGAAGGTGCGACCTTCAAGCCCCAGCAGTTAGAAAAACATTCCAATGTCTTATCAGCCTAGCTAGAACAGAGTGTTGCTAGTTAAAAGAAAGCTCACTGAAGGAAAAAAAATCATTAAAGGAAAATTGGCTTAATCCTGGCTCAAACCAGGACACCAAATCTCAGTGAGTTCAGAATTTGTTGGGAGCTGGAATTATTTTCTCACAGATGGCTCTCAAAAGGAGCTGTAGTTACCCACTCCTGGACCAATTCTGTTAAAAGAACGCATTCACATACCATCTCTGGCCTCCATACCAGACTGCTGACACCTGTTCCAAATCCCTCTATGTCTGTGTAATCCCTTTGACGTTCATCAGGCTGCTCTTGAGTGAGGATTATGGATAAAGGTATGAGCCATGTTTAAAAACACATCTGTGAACAGCAGTTCTGAAAATTGTATCTCAAAATACAAGATACAGTTGAGCTCACCACATCCTCTCAGCAACTCCCCAATATTCTAGAAACTGGTAACCTACAGAATTCAATAAACAGTACTAATTAAGAGTTAATCTGAAGGTCTGAAAGGGCAAGTCTTATACTGGGCATTTTCTCCAATATCTTGAGAAGTAGTGACTGTGGTTACAGCTACTTCCGAACTGTTTATCAAAACTGAAGATTACCAAAAGGCATAATGTAACAGCAGGTTCCCTTGAGTCTCTGTTTTCTTTCACTACAGCCTCTCAGTTATAATCCTTTGGTCATAGCTTCCCAGAACTTTTACTCTGAATATCCAGAGGATGGTAGGGATGGTACTAACAAATATTAAAACAATCTTTTGCCCTGAGAATAGAAAAATGCTGCCCCTGCATGTTTCCCTCAATAACAGGATTTAAGACAGAACTCAGACCTCCTGCCTTTAGTCAGTCCTTAACAATTTACTAAAATAAACTCTTCAAATTACCCTAGTGGTCTTTTATAAGACAGGTAGAGATCACATACTACAGGAAAATGTAACCAACAAGAGCAGCAAACAATACTGCCATAAAAACATCCCATATATTAATCTATAAAGCAGCAGTTTAAGATCACTCCTAAAGGTCAATTCATTAAATCTACTGGGGGTGGAGAGAGTATCTCTCTTCTTTGGCCATAAGCAGGAAGAATTGGTTGTCCGAGAGAAAACTTTAACCTGCAAACCAAGTGCCTGGTTTAAGCAGACACATCCAAATATATCCTCTTATTTTAAAAAAGGAGGCAGTAAAAGCCTTGAAGACAAGGCAATCTACTATATTCTCTTATAAAAATATCTAGAGCTTTTCCAAAATGGACCATGAATTATTATCAGCTGGATGTTGAACAGGTATTTAGAGAAGCACCAGGCTAGCAGATTAATTTCACAGGCAAACCAATTAACAAATAAGATTAATGGAAACATGAAAAAATTCTAGTCTGAAAAAATGTCTTAACTACTGATACCTATTTTGAGCAACAAAAGGGTAGTCTTGTAGTTGGCCTGAAAACCAGTTCCCTTCCCCCTATACTTCCTGAGTTACTTTTGGCAAGCAACTCAGTTACGTATATAATTTCAAAGGTATTTAGGTACCCAACTCCCAGAATCTATCAATACTTATGCATATCTATATAAGTGATTATAACGCATTGGAAAATGCTGATCACAGCTCCAGCTCAAGCCTGGAGGAGAGGAGCTACACAGAGTTCTCTTTGCTACAAAGTTTACACCGAGGGTTTAGCCACCTACCTAGCTTTGAGAGACTTTGGGCTGAAAGTGAGTCAGAATACTACACAAAAAAACATAAAACAAACGAGTTTAAAAAAACACCAACCATTTAACAACTTAGGAAAAAATAAGCCAACCCTTCTTAAACCCAAGATTCAGATCAAGCACCACTGTTCTCAAAGAAAGTAATTTCTTTCCATGAGATTTTCTTATAACCGAGTTCCTCAGCTACACTATAGCCAGCCATTTCAACCCCAGTGGTGTTAGTGCTGGAAGAAGCCTTAGTGCAAAAAATTCCCTGGCGATTTTAGCATATTTCTCCACTGTTGTCAGACTACAGTCCGTTCAGCCATCAGACCTTTCTCTACAATAAAGCCTAACTCACGTTGCTTCCTATTTAACTGGCTTTTATTCCTTCTGCAAAAAAGTCGGCGAGTGTCAGTGTGCATGTAGTGTTATCTCAGCAGCACTTCTGCGGCTGCAATATGCTGCAGGACAACATTCTCCTTCCAAAGATACTCACAGCTTGTTCAAAAAACATAAGGAAAAACAAACGATGTAGTCAATTATTTCTGTACACACTCGAAAATATGAAAGACCATCCCCTCACTGAAAAATCTGTTACAGAAAGTCCACAAGTGCAATATAAAAAGACATTAAATTAAAGATAAAACAGGTCTGAAAAAAAACAAAACCTGGATTTCATGCTTCACATGCACAGTTTCCCCAGTTAGAAAGCGGCTAATGAATTTTTTAAAAAATCAGTAATTATTCAGCATTCTCCCTTTAGTTCACAGTAAGGGCCCCAGTACCGGCTTGCGACAGGGCACCACGGCGCTGAGCGCTCCCGAGGACACAGAGCCCCACCAGGCGCATGGCCCAGCTTCTCGCTCGGCCGGGCCGCATGTAACCGCTGAAACGTTTTTTAAGATGTCGGGGGGGGAACCCAGGGGTGATGGAAAGCGGACTCCCCGAACCCTCACTTCCTATGGAGGTGACAGGGAGGGTTCTCCTCGGGTAGAGCCAGCAGCACCGCCGACTTCCGACCGCGTTTCAGAGCGGCCTCGCTTCCTTCCCGGGGAAGGCGCAGGCGGCCGCGGAGCCCCGGTGATTTCCAACCGGCCGTTACGGGCTGCCGCCTTAGCGAAAGACGCCGACAGTCCCTGTCGCCCCGTGCACATCCCCCCCCGCAAGCACCAAGAGGTGCGGCGGGGGCTCCCCATGAGAAAAAGCTAGGGGGGGGGGGGAGGGGGGTGGGCAAGGGGGCCCGCCGCCGCGGGAACAGCCGAGCGATATCTCGGCCCGCTCTCCCCCACCACTGCCTCTCTTCCTCCTCACCCGCAGCTCCTCGAAATCCGCCATTTTCTACCCGCTGCTGCCGTCGCCGGGCCCCGCCGCCACCATCGCGCACTCTGTGCGTGTTCCGAGCAAGTGACGGGAGACTGCAGCTCCGGCCGGGGTGGGGAGGGGTTCTGCACCACCTCTCAGGTCCGACTCTCCGCCCGGCGGGACGGCCCCAAAGGGAATCGTGAGATAATGTGCCGGCGGCGAGGGAAGCAAGCAGTCCAAAATCAATTTGATTGATAAAGCGAGCTCCGATTTATTGAATACACAGTGTTACTTTTATACCCTTTTCCAAACCTACTTGTAGTGAATTCATTGGATAGTAACTACTTGTAGTGATTTCATTGGATAGTAACTACTTGTAGTGATTTCACTGGATGGTAACTACTTGCAGTGATTTTACTGGATAGTAACATACACACTGAGTTCCAGGGTTCTTCCTTGTTTTCTATTATTCTACTTCTCTACCTTGTCCTTGAGTTAGTTTAAGCTAGCAGAGAGATTGTTTATACTTGTGTTAGGCTAAAAAAAGAGATTGCTTGTACAGCTGCTATTTGTGTTAACCTCTCAAGGCCTCTCAAGGAGATAGCAAGGGCCCATGGCCCTGCTGCTCAAGCCATTCTTCAACAATAAAGTCTCTTTTTTCTGTACAAATACACTCGCTGGTGCCAGTCCGTAGTACCCCTTACCGAGCCCAGCCCCTCCGTGACTCCCGGGGTCCCTAGCAGGCTCTGAGGGATTGCACCTCGTGGGAAGGACTCATGTCAGAGAGGTTCGTGAAGGACTTTCTCCCATGGGAGGAACCCCGTGGGGAAGCAGGGGAAGACTGAGGAATCCTTCTGTTAGAAACGGAATGTAGCGTTGTTTTCACATCTTAGTGTTAAAAATGTAGTGTTGTTTTCGCACCCTAGTGTTAGGAAGATAATAGTTTGTTTCTGCCCTAGTGAAAAGAAACTTTATGGTGATTGAAGAGAGAAGGGAGATATCTGAGCATTCCAAGGACACCTAGGGTGGTTTATAGTCCAAGAAACTGAGGGACTTAATTGGGATCCATCTGGGGGAGCTGAGATATCGGAACATGGCAAAGGCCATGATAAAGACAGAACAAAGTCACTCCTATGTTACTCCCCGGGACAGGATGGCACCAGATGGTATAAATTATTCTGATGATTGGGAAGACAGCCAAAGGGCAAGAAAGGTCAGAATTATACCTTAAAAGGTAAAAAGTAAATACCTAGAATGGAATGTGTAAACAGGGGCAGGAAATTTATATGGTAATTAGAAGCGTTGGATAGGCTGCAAACCCTGGACTACCAACCAGTGGGGAAACAGGGAAGGGAACCTTGCATCATGAATAGGGAATATAAACAGTTACTCAACTTACTATGGGGTGTGCCTACTTCTTTAGGTCGCCCATTCTTGCAAGAGTGTAAATAAACTGTGCTTTGCTGAAGGATCTGTTTGGGCCTATTCATTGGTGAGACAAATGTTTCTCACACTTCTCCCTGAGGAGAAGGAAACAACAGACTGTGAACTGACTTTTAACCCTATTCCCTGTCCCTGATACATCATAGGATATTTGTTAGTAAATTCAATAGAAATATAGCCTAATAAAAGTTTATTAAAATAATGAATTTGCTATACTAAGATGGTTGCTTTTAAAACAAGGTGCTTTGTGAAACTATCAGTCAACTATGCCAAGCATCCTGTAGGTTGTGATAACATCAAGTCTTCTAAGAACCTGTGGGCCTACAGACAACACTGATGTGGATTCTGACCCACCTGGGCAATCTACCAGCAGGAGACTGGAGAAAGGACCAGGATGGGAGACAGAACAAAGACGACAAAGGACTAGAATCAACAAAGACCCCACAGGAGACCCTCGAGCATGCATAATTACAAAGATAGCCAATTCCAGAAAATAAAATTACTATGTAAAAGAATTCTGGGAACTCATTGACATGGAACTGAATATGCATGTTTTTGGTGTATATTAGTTGGGGTGTTTCACTGACTTGTTGGAGCACTCATGGTGGAGATTCCCCAGTGCTGCCCAGCGCTGCAATAAAGAATGCCTGCTCAATAACAGCTTGTTTGTTGTTATTGGGTCTTGATCTCGGAATCCTTACCCAGCCGCACCTAGCCTCCCATTTGGGTGAGGAGTGCTAGAAAGGAAGGGGGTTTGGAAGCTCCGAAATTTTTGTTTCATCCCCCTGTGCCGCTGGGGGGAAGGAGGGAGAGAAATCAGGAACAAAGTAATTTGGGTCCGAGAAGGGAGGGGTGGGGCAAAGTATTTAAGCTCTGTTCTTTGTTGAAGAATGCCAGGATGAAGCAAATTTTCCCTTTACTGATATTTTTTTCCTTCAGTAAGCTTTCTTTTAACTAGTAGCAGAGCCTTCCAGCTAAGGCTGATAAGAGCGTAATGTTTTTCTAACTGCTGGGTCTTCAAGGTCACATCTTTATTCTGCCAGCTCAGACACTACGGGGAGATCTATGACCCCCCTGTAGGAGGCTGAGTTAGACAGACAGCAAAATTGGCCAGAGATATTCCATTCCATATATCTACGTAAGCTCAGAGGAAGGTCAGAGATCACAGAAGACAACTTCCTTCCTGCTTCTTTTTCCCTTCTCTTCCGTCCACGGCCGGCGTCCGGGGAGGACTCTGCATCCATCACCGTCGACCCCCAGGCTCGAGCTCTCCTGACCCTCATCACTCTCCGCTTTCTCTGGCAGCAGTCTGGAATTCTTCGGGATAGTTCGCAGCTAAGGAGAGTGCTGTGAGAGTTGCTGGGGGTGGGGGGGAGGCAAGAGGCTTTTGCACATACCTGAACATGTTTGTATATAATTGTATATATTTTCTTATATCATTAGTGTTTAATTAAAGTTGTGTACTTTAGTTTTCAATCCAGCCAAGTCTCTCTCTCCTTTCCTACCTGGGTGAGAGGGGGAGGGGACTGAGAGCATTGTTGTCAACCTGAGTCAAACAGTGAAAATAATTTATTGGTGCCCAACGTGGGGCTTGATTTTAACCCCAGATTATAACTTTTTACTAATTCGGAGTGTTCGAAATTCCATGTCTGATGGGAGGAATCCCTCAGATAGCAATGGGCAACAGTTCTGCTGAATTTCATGACAGATTGAAAAATGAACACTTTCTGCGATGTATCTTCTGGACATTGTTCCCAACCTGCAACTGTGGTATGCAGCCGAGAGCATTCTGCTCTGTGTAGCTGCTCTTGTGATTGTTTTATGGTTTATTGACAGAACTGTAGCTATAATCAACCATATAATTACCAGCCTAGTGATCCTAGGGGTTATGATACGGTTCATTATGGGGGCACTGTATGTGTACAGTTACAGTACAAGTCCTAGTGGTACAACTCCTAAAGTGAACGGAACGGTCCATGTTGATAACAGCAGTAGCTGGCTCAATTTTACCTCTCCATTGTCTTTCAAGCTGAATCTCCCAGCTTTTGATCTGAATAGCATTGTTGCAGTAAGGATGCTTCTGCTGAATGTTTATAATGTATTGCGGATGTGTCAGGCGAGGTGTTGCTCCACTCACTGCCACTCCCCCACAGGCAATGCTGCTGCCACTGCTGCTGCCAACTCCACTGCTCCTGATACCACCACTCGTACTGACACCAAAACAGCTGTTTCTACAAGTGCTGCTACAAAATCAACTGCTTCTACGAAGATAAAGTCCACTCTCTTTCGAATCATCCTGTGACCAGAAGCAAGGCAAAGGCAAAACGCTCCTCCCTGAGACATCCGGAGCTTCTTATAACAACAGAGGCTGAAACTGAGGAGGCAGAGGATTCTAAATCAGCTGACAGAGCAGGTACCTGTCAAACAGATAACGACAATGACGTTGTTCAGCCTTTCTCTGTGAAAGAACTGTGCCTCATGAGAAAGGACTTCACCCGCACTGATGGTGAGGGAATTCTTCCTTGGTTGCTCCGATGCTTGGATAGTGGTGCTGAAACCTACAACATGGATGAGAGAGAAGCCAAGCAGTTGGGATCCCTGGCCAGAGATGCTGGTATTGACAGAGCACTTAGTAGTAAGATGGGAACTACCACCCTGTGGGACCGACTTCTTTCAGCTGTGAGGGAGAGATACCCCCACAAGGGTGACATTGAATGGCACCGAAGCAGAACACCCACTCTTGAAAAAGCCATCACATACTTGAGAGAGTATGCTCTGTGCATCCTTGGCATAGACTATCTCAAGAAAGGATACTTTCGTGACCCGAAAGGGTACCGGTGGGCTTTTGGTATAGCAGCTGTAGAGACTGAGGACATTGAACAGCTGCAGACTTTGCTTGGCCTTTCAGATGACCCTTCTCTACTGGGGTTGCTGAAGGTTGAAGACCAACAGGTGCCAATTGCCACTTCAACGGTGCATAGACGACAATATCGCACCAACAGAGACTCTGTGATCCCCATCCATAAGCTGATCTGGCAATTGGAGAGCCAGGGAGTGATCAGCAGGACTCATTCACTCTTCAACAGTCCTATTTGGTCAGTGTGAAAGCCTGATGGCGAATGGAGGCTGACACTGACCCCTACCTGGGTGGGAGTGGGAGGGGATCGAGGGCATTGTTGTCGAACCTGAGTCAAATGGTGACATCTGTAAATTAAATTTTATGTTATGAGCTCATTAGGAAAGAAAACAAATACACATTACAAACAAGGGCTTAATTCCCTTTGTCCTTCTCTCTATGGAAGGGAAGGGAGGAACCTGAACATACACAAGTCCACAGGACCTGATGATATGCATCTCAGGGTCCTGATGGAATTGTCTGATATAGTCACTAAGCCACTCTCCATCATATTTGAAAAGTCATGGCAGCCAGGTGAAGTCCCCTGCGACTGGAGAAAAGGGAAATATTCCACTCAGTTTTAAAAATGGTAAAAAGGTGGACCCTCGGAACTACCAGTCAGCCTCACCTCTGTGCCTGATAAGACCGTGGAGCAGATCCTCCTGGAAGACATGTCAAGACATATGGAAGACAGGGAGATGATTAGAGACAGACAGCAGGGCTTCACCAAGGGCAAATCATGCCTGACTAATCTAGTGGCCTTGTATGATGGAAGAACTGCATCAGTGGGCAAGGGAAGAGCTACAGATGTCATCTATCTAGACTTCTATAAGGCCTTTGATACAGTCCCTCATGACATCCTTGCTGCTAAATTGGAGAGATGTGGGTTTGATGGGTGGACTGTTAGATGGATAAGGAATTGGCTGAATGGCTGCATCCAAAGTCTTATAGTCAACAGCTCAAATTCCAAGTGTAAAGCAGTAGCTAGTGGTGTCCCTCAAGGGTCCGTACTGAGACCAATACTCTTTAATATCTTTAATATCTTCATCAGTGACATAGAGAGTTGGATTTTAATACACCCTCAACAAGTTTGTGGATGACACCAAACTAAGCGGTGCAGTCGACACACCTGAGGTAAGGGTTGCCATCCAGGAGACATTGAGAGGCCTACGTGAACCTCATGAAGTTCAACAAGGCCAAGTGCAAAGGCCTACGCCTAGGTCAGGGCAATCACCAATATCAGTACAGACTGGGGGTTTAATAGATTGAGAGCAGCCCTGAGGAGAAGGACTTGGGGGTACTGGTGGATGAAAAACTGGACACAAGCCAGTAATGTGGGCTTGCAGCCCAGAAAGCCAACTGCATCTTGGGTTGCATCAAAAGAAGGTTAAGAGAGGTGATTCTGCCTCTCTGCTCCGCTCTTGTGAGACCCTGCCTGAAGTATTGCATCCAGCTATGGGGTCCCCAGTACAAGACAGACATGGACCTGTTAGAGCGAGTCCAGAGGAGGTCCACGGAAATTATCAAAGGGCTGGAACACCACCCATGAGGAGAGGGCAAAAGAGTTGGGCTTGTTCATCCTGAAGAAGAGATAACTCTGTAGAGACCTTACTGCAGCCTTTCAATATTTAAAGGGGGCTTATAAGAAAGATAGAGAAAGTCTTTTTACCAAGACCTATAGTGACAGGACAAAGGGCAATGATTTTAAACTGAAAGAGGGTAGGTTTAGATTAGATATTAGAAAAAAAATAATATTATGAGGGTGGTGGGACACTGGAACAGGTTCCCCAGAGAAATTGTGGATGCTCCATGATTGGAGGTGTTCAAGGTCAGTTTGGACAGGGCTTTGAGCAACCTGATCTAGTGGTTGGACTCGATTATTTTTAAAGTTTCTTTCATCCCAAGCCATTCTACGATTCTATGATCTGAAGGTATATAGAATTTCCTCTCTATTCCTCTTTTTATTCTATCATATTAAAACAGCTATTTTATTACACTATTTGGTTTTGAGCCTTTTTTATTGAGATCTAGAAAGAACTCTGCACTGTCTCTCTCACACATGCACACCTCCCACCTCCTACTGGTGCAGAACACTTGGCCTCATGGATAAGATCTCGATAAGAAACGACATTTTGGAAGAGGGACAGCAGAGAGAAAGAAAAGCTCTAATGGGTCCAGGCTGACCCCACACACAGGCATGGAGGCCAGTCATACAGTGATTAGCACACATGACCCCTCCTAGTCATTTGAGAACCCAAGAAGGAATTACCTCACTGCCCCACACCTGAGGATAGTAGGAAATGGTTAGAGAAGCAAGGGGTAGGATGGGGCAGAGGGTTATGAGATCAAGTAGTATCTGGTTATTGTAAACTTCCTTTCAGTGCCTGTGGGACACCACAGAAAGTGAACAAAAGAAAACAAGGGAATCCAAGTACAACTGGGAAGTTTACAGACCTGGCTGTACTCAGAGAAAATGGAAGGCTAGGTAGAGGTGGAGACCCTAGAAAGTGAATGAAAGAAAAACAGAATTGCAAGCACAACTAGAAAGTTTGGAGACCTGATTGCATTTGTATAAACTGGAAGCCCAAGCACAGGGGAATATGCTAGAAACCTAAGTACACACAGTGAGGAAGGGACAGAGTGCCCACACTGGACAATGAGGGCATAAGGTTCGAGCAGCTAGTTACCCCGGTGATTACTGTGATGGTGACAGCTGGGATTCCTCTGGGCAAAAATGGACTGAAGGGTCCAAGGACAAATATGGTATGCCCTTTAGTTATTAACAAAGCAAAAGGACCCCCTGGGGTGCTGCAGCATACAATATCAGTGTACAATTCTACTCCAGCCAAGCTCCAGAATTTGGACTTGTATTGGCAGAAGTCTAAGGGAGAGATTATGATGATGGTTACTGTGAGTGTGGGACCAAGGAAGGAATAGTGTACAACTGACCCCCCAAGAAGTATCACATCTGGGAGCAATTTCCCAAAATCCAGTGGTAACACAATGATTAAAAGGAGCTCAAGCAAATGGAAATGCTAGTTATTCTCTGGCTGCAGGGGGCAATAAAGCTACAGCACCAATTTCCATTTGGTTGGAATGATTGTATGGTGACATGGAAACATATAAATGAGGGGGGACAGTACTTGAGAGAACTTACTATTCTATAGGGTGTTTACAACCATGCCTTCACTAGTCCTAACTCAGAAATACAATCCAGGCTGTTAATTGGGACACCTTTTAATTCTAAAGCGGCCATCATATCACTTTTGGGAGCTGCCCAGGGAAAAGTGGTCAGGGATGTAATTCTAGCACTATAGGGCAGTTACAAGAATACCAAGCAAAAAGGGGAGAGAGGAAATGATGCTTTGTAGATAAACTGCAAAAGAAAAAAGTTATCTGAAAGGAGATATTAATAGTTCAGAGTACCAAAAGACAAAATGGATGAGAAACTCATCCCTATTGATGGGGAAAATATAAGCAATTATGTGTTGGGTCTGTGTGATGAGCCTTTGGTAGCAGGGGAGGGGCCACAGGGATGGCTCCTGAGAGAAGCTGCTGAAAGCTCCCCCAGCTCCAAAATCTGGCCCCACCTCTGGCCAAGGACAAGGCCATCAGTAAGGGTGGATGCGCCTGTGATTAACCTATTTAAGAAGGGGAAAAGGAAACTGCTTAAAAGACCTGCAGGGGAGAGGAGGAGGTGAGAACAATACCGGAGCAGAGAAGATGATCTGAGGGCTGGAGCACCTCTGCTATGAGGACAGGCTGAGAGAGTTGGGGTTGTTCAGCCTGTAGAAGAGAAGGCTCAGGGGAGACCTCATAGCAGCCTTCCAGTACCTGAAGAGGACCTACAGGAAAGCTGGGGAGGGACTTTTTACAAGGCCTTGTAGTGAAAGGACAAGAGGTAATGGATTTAAACTGGAGGAGGGGAGATTTAGGTTAGACATTAGGAATAAATTCTTTAGTGTGAGCATGGTAAGACACTGGCACAAGTTGCCCAGGGAGGTTGTGGAAGCCCCATTCCTGGAAGTGTTCAAGGCCAGGTTGGATGGGGCTCTGAGCAATCTGGTCTAGTGGGAGGTGTCCCTGCCCATGCAGGGGGGTTGGAACTAGATGATCTTTAAGGTCCCTTCCAACTCAAACCATTCAGTGATTCAATGATTCTATGATACCAAGATCAGTGAGGAAGGAGGGGGAGGAGGTGTGCCAAGCAGAGATTCCCCTGTAGCCCATGTTGAGACCACAGGCTGTCCCCCTGAAGCCCATGGAGGATCATGGTGGAGCAGTCTGCGAAGGACCACGGCAGAGCAGATGTGGACCTGCAGCTGTGGAGGACCCCATGCTAGGGGAGGTGATTGTGTCTGAAGAAGGCCATGACTCTGTGCACAGCCCACGCTGGAGCACTCTGTTCCTGAAGGACTGCACCTCGTGGGAAGGGACCCCATATTGGAGCAGGGGAAGAATGTGAGGAGGAAGGAGAGGCAGAAAACAATGTGTGATGAACTGACTGCAACCCCTATTCCCTGTCCCCTGTCACTGTTTGACTCAGTTTGACAACAATGCTCTCAATCCCCTCCCCCTCCCACCCAGGTAGGGAAGGAGAGAGAGAAAAAAAGAGAGAGAGACTTGGCTAGATTGAAAACTGAACCGTGCAGCTTTAATTAGAATACTAATGGGTGATATGAGAGGATATATATATATATGTGATTATACAAAGGTGTGGGTAAAAGCCTCTCGTCTCCCCCCCACCCCCAGCAACTCCCACAGCACTTCCCTCAGACGAGACAATTTTGAGGAATCCCGAAGCTGCTCCTGGAGAAAGGCAGAGAGTTATGAGGGTCAGAAGGGCTTGAGGTCGATGGGTCGACGATGATGGGCAGATGGTGTTTTTCCCAGATGCCGGCCACGAACGGGAGGGAGAGAGAGAAGAAGGAAGGGAGTCAGAGAGGTGAAGCGAAGCAGCGAGAGAGCGAAGCAGGAAGGAAGGAAGTTTTCTTCTGTCATCTCCCACCTTCCCCCGAGCCTACATAGATATATGGGATGGAATATCTCTGGCCAGTTTTGCTGTTCGTCTAACCCAGCCTCCCACGAGGGGGGCCACAAATCTCCCCGCAGTGTCTGAGCCGGCAGAGCAAAGGCACGACCTTGAGGGCCCAGCAATTATAAAAACATTCCAGTGTCTTATCAACCTAGCAGAACACACAGTTGCTAGTTGAAGAAAGCTCACTGAAATGAAAAAAGGAATCAGCAAAAGAAAAACTGGCTTTATCCTGGCTCAAACCAGGACATCCCCATGCTCTGCAGGAAAGGATGTAGAAAAATTAGGAGCAAAGTAATTTGGGTCAGGGAAGAAGGGAGGGGGTGGGGTAAATTATTTGGTTTTAAGGTCTGTTTTTGTTTTTTCTTTGTCCTGCTCTGATCTGATTAGTGAGAAATTAAACTGAGTTATACCCCAAGTTGAGTCTGTTTTTCCTGTGACCATAACTGGTGACTGAACCCTCCCTGTCCTTGTCTTGAATTTGTTATATTTTCTCCTCCCCATCCCACCATGGTCCTTTTCCATGGGGCTGCTTTCTAGCAGGTCAAGCCCTAACCTATATCAGTGCATGGTGTTTTTTCTCCCCAGGTGCAGGACTCTACACTTATTCTTGTTGAACCTCATTAGGTTAATCGTTGCCCAGCTCTCCAGTCTGTCCAAATCTCACTGAATGGCTGAACAGCCTTCAAATGTATCAGCCAATCCTCCCAGCTTTGTATAATCCACAAACTTGCTGAGGATACACTCCATCCCCTCATCCAGGTCATCAATGAAGATGTTGAATAAGACCGGGTCCAGTACTGACCCCCGGGGAACACCACTAGTCACAGGTCTCCAACTGGACTCTGCACCATTGATCACAACCCTCTGGGCTCTATTGTTTAGCCAGTTCTCAATCCATCTCACTGTCTGCTCTTCTAACTTGCATTTATTGAGCTTATCCACAAGGATGTTATGGGAGACAATGTCAAAAGCCTTGCTAAAGTCCAGGAAGACAACATCCACTGTTCTCCCTGCATCTATCCATTCTGTCACACCATCATAGAAAGCTATCAGATTAGTCAGACATTATTTCCCCTTGGTGAATCCATGCTGGCTACTCCTGATAACCTTTTCTTCCATGTGCTTAGAGATTACCTCCAGAATAAGCTGCTCCATCATCTTTCCAGGGATGGAGGTGAGGCTGACCGGTCTGTAGTTACCCAGGTGCTGTTTCTTGCCCTTCTTGAAGACTAGAGTGATATTAGCTTTACTCCAGTCCTCAGGCACCTCTCCTGTTTTCCAGGACTTTTCAAAGATGATGGAGAGCCATCTAGCGATGACTTCTGCCAGCTCCCTCAGCACACATGGGTGCATCCCATCGTGGCCCATGGATTTGAAGATGTCCAGTTTCCTTAATTGATCTTTAACACAATCTGCTTCAATCAAGGTGAAGTCTTCCTTATTCCTGACATCTTCTGTGGTCTGGAAGGTTTGGGAATCCTGAGGGTCAGCAGTAAAGACCTTGGCAAAGAAGGCATTCAGTAACTCTGCCTTTTCCATATCCTTCATCACCAGGGCACACACTTTGTTCAGCAGTGGGCCCACATTTCCTCTGGTCTTCCTTTTACCTCCAACGTATTTGAAGAAGCCTTTCTTGTTGTCCTTGACTTCCCTTGCCAGTTTTAATTCTAAGTAGACCTTAACTTTCCTTGTTGCATCCCTATACTCTCTGACTACGTTCTTGATCCATAGTCAAGATATTTGCTTTAATATTCAGTTCTGTGCAGAAAAGGGAGCAGTGTGGTATTCCACAAAGTTAGCTCAGCTTCCCGAAATGCAAGTGCTACTTTTATACACAGAAACTTGTAAAATTCCTTTATCTCTAATTATATTCTATCACTTGTATACGTGATTGGCTAACTAGTTCTTCACCTCCATTTGAAGTGGCAATGTTTAAAAATTTCACTATGCATGCTCAGAGGGTAGGTGTAGAGGGCTTTTTAGTGAGCAATGGACATGTGAGCGATCCAGCCTTTACTGAAAACATCTGGGCCCCCGAGCAAGGACATTTCCATGGATACCAACTGAGAAAGTGAGCAGCGAAGGTAAACAACTTCCGGATGTGCCAAAGAAGGAAATGAGGCAGAGAGTCATGACTGTGCATGCACGTGCTATAAGGCTAGGAACCAATCACTGTTTAGGTGGTGGCAGGCTCTATGACAATTGACCAATGACAAGAGTGGTTTTGGATGCGTGTACATAGCAAGGGGCTATATAAGAAAGGTTGGCGCGTAAAATAAACAGCATTCACCTGATCATATTGATCCCTGTGTGTCTGTCCATGATGACCGCCTGAACAGGGACCCTTAGATTCGCTGCTAAGGCTGCCGGACAGCGTGAAGAAGGCAAGACCAAGAGGTTGGAGAAGCCGGCCGAAATCAGTCGCTGCCCCAGCGGCTACGTTCCGCAGTGCCCAGCAGAGCGGCCCGCAACTGGCGGGTTAGAGGTGCACCTCGGACTTACTACTCTTCTCACTAAAAGGCAAGTGAGTGGTCGGGGAGGAGATGGGATCTACGCTTACCAAAGAAGAGGAAGCAGTAGTGAAGCTCCTCCAACACATACTCTCTGTGAGAGGAATTTCTTATGAGATGCAAGCACTTAAAGGCTTGTTGCAATGGGCATGGGACAGAAATTTAATCTCTGGGGTCGGTACAGCGTTTGAGTTATCCACCTGGGAAGCCATAGGTCTAAGCCTATGGGATAACATCAGCAGCAAAGGAAAAGATGGAAAAGAGGCTAGCACATATTCTACATTATGGAAATTGATCAGATAAATTTTGCACTCTATGAAAGAGGAGCGGATTGCTGCTGCTTCTCCTTTTGCTGCCCTAAATCCTAACGGGGAGGATAAGAGCGGTGCTGCCGCAGCCTCTTCTTCCCCTGTAAATCCTTTTGCCCAAAACTTCGCGATACCAGAGAGTTGCAGCAAAAGATTGAATGGTTACAGCAAAAACCGGAAGGGTTGCAGCGAGAGAATAAAGAGTTGCAGCAAGAGATTGAATGGTTGCAGCAAGAGAATAAAAAGTTGCAGCAAAGAATTGAAGGGTTGCAGCGAGAAATTGAAGGGTTAAGAAAGCAGGGAAAGGAGAGAATTGGTGCCACCCTGTCTTACTTAGGTGATAAATGTGGGGAACTTGCTAATTGCGAGGATTCCTCAGGTCCTGGTAGTCAAGATACTGAGGTCTTGGATGACTTTAACACACTAAAGAAATGTAAGCCCGTAAACTCTGAGCAATCAGATAGGAAAAGTGTGAGTTTTCATTTCGGGACAGAAAAGCAGTGCCCGATTTTGGAATCAAAGCCACAGCCGCAAGAGCAGCAAGCCCCCGCACAGCTGCAGCCCCCCCTCTCCAAGGAGCAGGAGGAGGGACTAAGGGCAGATTTTAGGATATTACACGAGGCAGTTAAGGACTTCATGACACATAACACTCAAAGAATTAGCAATTTGGAGATAAATGTCCATAAAGTTTCCATGATTATGGACAATAGGTTTAGCGATTTGGAGATGGATATTCACAACAGCATTCGAAGGATTGGCGAATTGGAAAAATATGTCCACCAACTTCCCACAAATAGGGACAAAGTCCCAACTAATTTACCTTCTCGCTATACCGGTTCTGAGGATGATGAGGAGGAGAGAATAGAGCATAAACAACTGCGCCCGGTTATGAGAACGACTTTTTATCTTGATGAAGATACTGGTAGGAAGAAAGATAAGGTTGTCAAGGAAGTATCTTATACATCATTAGAATTGGCACAAATTAGAAAACAATACAGCAGGCGCCCATCTGAGACAGAAGCTGAATATGTAATGAGAGTGTCCCTCACAGGAGGAGACGAGATCAAATTAAGTGAACAAGAAGCTAGAGGGTTCTGGGGATCTGGAATTATTCTAACAACTGGAGATAGGGGACACCCCTGGTCCCTAACCCAGCGAGCAGCTTTTTTTTGTTGGCTCGAATGATCCCCTTAGCAGAGGAGAGCCGAAGACCCTGCGGGGGGGCTATTCTAACATTTTGGACAATGTCCAAAAGGCTGCTGCAATTTAAATGATTTATGACCATGATTTAGTACCAGATCAAGAAAGCCCTATGAATCTTCGAGTGAAACCAGACAGAATGAAGGCCTTAATCAGGGGGCTCCCTCTG
This sequence comes from Apus apus, assembly GCF_020740795.1. NCBI lineage: Eukaryota > Metazoa > Chordata > Aves > Apodiformes > Apodidae > Apus > Apus apus. Next base: position 10,267,181 of record NC_067311.1, on the reverse strand, counting down.
TTACTTAAAGAGGCAGCCGTGAAAATCAAACTTAACATCGAAAACGGAGATCTGCGAGGATTTACATGGTCTGATTTGGCCAAAGAATTGGTAAAATACGGCAAGGAATATGAGGATACATCTGATTCTGAAGATGTCCCCAAGCTTTCTGCAGCCAGACAAAAGATTCGACCCTCCTATGCTGATGTGGCTGCCAGGTCACCCCGGGATCCTCCTAAGCAGTGGGAGAAATCACGGGGTGACTGGACAGTCGTGGATAGATCTAAAAATAACAGAAAGCCAAACAGCACCCATAAAAGCCAGTACCCTGAAAACAAAAGTGCTTCATCTCCAGGTGATGACAAAGGGCCCTACGCTAAGCTTAAGGAGGAAGCCAGGCATAAAGGTATCCCATCGAAGCTTTTGTCTCAGGATTATTCTTACCAGCTTCTGAAAGACCTGGCAGAAAGTTGGCCTACACGGCCCAGCTCAAGGTCTAATTCAAGAGACAGATCCAGGGAAAAACCCAACAAGTCGGGAAACTAAATAGCCCTCCTTCTGCCAAGAAAAAGAAATCAAAAAGAAAGACAAAGAGACAGGGGGGGGAGAGGAAAACCAAAATCTTGACACAGGAAATGAAAATGATCAACAGGAAAATGACAAGCAATCAGGCCCTAAAGCTTCCAGCCCTCCAAAAGACTGGCAGAATGTACTACGATTAGTTCAAAACAAAAATGGGGACTTGGAGCTTACTTGTGCTGTTGGGCCAAGACGCTATCCTGTAACATTTGTGGTGGACACAGGAGCACAAATTTCCACGCTAAAAGCTGATGTAGCTGAACAATGTGGTATTAAACCAGCTAAAAAGCCAATATATGTAAGTGGAGCATTTGGTAACTCTGCTTTACAAAAAACAGCTAAAGTCACCTTAAATCTACCAGGAGAGGAAGAACCGATTCGGACTGAAATGATTGTGGGTGACATTCCTTACAATTTGTTAGGAATGGATGTTCTCTTGGGCCAAGCGTGGAGAGATGAGAACGGTCGCTACTGGAATTTTGGCACACCCACACTAAAGCTGAGGTTGCTACAACGTGCTCCCCGTCTACCACAAAGCAGGATCACAAATATTAAACAGTATTCCATTCCTGTTGCTGCTAAGGAAGGCATCAAAGAAGTCATTTCTGATCTAAAACAAAAGGGCATTATTGTGCCCTGTCATTCACCATTTAACTCCCCAATTTGGCCTGTAAGAAAACCCAATGGTAAATGAAGAATGACAGTCGACTACAGGAAATTGAATGCCAATACAGATGCACTCACAGCTGCTGTACCTAACATTGCTGGACTGGTGCTAGAAATCCAGGAAGCAGCGCACCCAGTGCTGGCCTCCCTGGACATAAAGGATATGTTCTTCCAAATCCCTATTGATCCTGAGGACCAGAAGTATTTTGACTTCACTTGGGATGGGGTGCAGTACACTTTCACAAGGTTGCCCCAGGGATATAAACACTCACCCACACTAGCTCATCACACGCTTGCGTGTGAACTGGAAAACATTCCAGAAATCAGAAATAATTCCAAGGTAAAAATCTATCAATACATAGATGATGTGCTGGTAGGGGGCCAGAGTGAGGGGGAGGTAAAAGCAGTTTATGATGCTATCATCAAGCATCTCACCGATATGCAAATAGAAATCCCTGAAGAGAAAAAGCAACCTCCATCCCAAGAGGCAAAATTTCTGGGAATAAGATGGAAAGGGGGGACGACCTGGAATATTCCTTCCGATACTTTATCTTACTTAGGAGAGATAAAGGCACCCACCAATAAGAAAGAACTACAAGGAATACTAGGAACCTTCCAGTATTGGAGAAAGCATATCCCAGACCTATCCATCATAGCACGTCCTCTTTTTGATCTATTAAAGAAAAATCGTCACTGGGAATGGGATCAATCTTATGATGAGGCCCTTGAACTGTTGTTATTGGAGGCGCAGACATGCCAAACTCTGGGGCCCCTTCACCCGGAGGATCCAATAATAATAGAGTGGGGGTTTTCAGCCAGTGCCCTATCATATCATTTTTGGCAACAGGGACCTACTGGGAGTACTCGACCAATTGGCTTTTACTCTCAGTCATTGAAAGATTCAGAAAAACGATATTCTATTCTGGAAAAGGGATTGCTAACAGTGTGTACAGCACTAAAAGAAATCAGAGAGGGCCTTGTTGAAGGATCAGTTTACTGAGAGAGGTGCCTGAGGACTGGAGGATAGCAAATGTCACTCCAGTCTACAAGAAGGGCAAGAAGTAGGACCCGGGTAACTATAGACCGGTCAGCCTCACCTCCATCCCTGGAAAGGTGATGGAACAACTTGTCCTTGGCACTATCTCTAGGCATATCAAGGACATGGGGGTCATCAAGAGCAGTCAACATGGTTTTACCAAGGGTAAGTCATGTTTGACTAATCTTATAGCCTTCTATGAGGTAATTACTAGGTGGTTAGATGATGGGGGTCCTGGTAGACAGGAGGATGACCATGAGCCAGCAGTGTGCCCTTGTGGCTAAGAAGGCCAATGCCATCCTGGGGTGCATTAGAAAGGGTGTGGTTAGTAGGTCAAGAGAGGTTCTCCTCCCCCTCTATTCTGCACTGGTGAGGCCGCATCTGGAGTATTGTGTCCAGTTCTGGGCCCCTCAGTTCAGGAAGGACAGGGAACTGCTTGAAAGAGTCCAGCGCAGAGCCACAAAGATGATGAAGGGAGTGGAACATCTCCCTGATGAGGAAAGGCTGAGAGAACTGGGTCTCTTTAGTTTGGAGAAAAGGAGACTGAGGGGTGACCTCATCAATGTTTACAAATACGTAAAGGGTGAGTGTCAAGAAGATGGAGTTAAGCTTTTTTCAGTGATGACCAGTGATAGGACAAGGAGTAATGGATGCAAATTGGAGCATAGGAGGTTCAAGGTGAATATCAGAATAAATTTTTTTACTGTGAGAGTGACAGAGCACTGGAACAGGCTGCCCAGAGAGGTTGTGGAGTCTCCTTCACTGGAGACATTCAAAACCCACCTGGACGCGTTCCTGTGTGATGTACTCTAGATGACCCTGCTCTGGCAGGGGGGTTGGACTAGATGATCTTTCAAGGTCCCTTCCAACCCCTAGGATTCTATGATTCTATGATTCTATAAAAGGACTGCTTACCTGGCTCGGGTTGTTATTGCTAGTCTGCCTGCTACTGATCCAAATACCTGCACCCGTTGGTGCCGAAAAGAAGGAGAGGAGAAAGAGCCATGGATCTTGGCTACTGTGGCTTGGTCACCACCTGAGACTGCAAAAGGGGAAACCTAAAAGAGCTATAAATCACTACTCAAGAGCTGTAAATCACTACACTAGAGCAGGGCTAGAAGCAGGAGCTGTTAGCTCAGGACCTGCTTGCCCTGCTGCCTCGAGAAATCCTAAAAGAGCTGTAAATCTCCCCAAAAGGCTTTCTTCCTCCTTTCATCAGGGAAGAAAAGAAGACACCTGCAGCCAGACGCCATCACGTGCAGCCTGCTGCCACCATCTTAAAGCCACAGATGCCGCCACGTGCAGCCTGCTCATCTCTGCTGCATGCAGCCTGCTGGGACTGTAAGCTCTAATAATATTTCTATTCTATCTCTAAGCGCAATCTCTGCCCGGGATAAAACCGTAAATGGCCCTTACATCCACTCACAATGCCGACCCTATTGAGAGGGAAACTGCGACACATTATACAAGCCACCTTTCTATCATAACTTTTCTTCTCCTTTCAATCTAAGCTATTATCTCGGGAAAATTTTGCACAACACACACCTTGTATCCCTACATTCTAACTTTGTTTCCCACATGTTTGTGATTCCATTCAAGCCGTTAAATCATATAAAATATATCTCAGTGTCCAGTCTTTGTTGCGTGTGGATGGGCGTGCTCTGATATTTGGGGTTTCTGGTATATCGCACATTGGCGTCATCGCCATCCCCAAAATCAGGGGCGGATCCTAAATACAAAAGGGCTAACCACTCGGGCCCGTCCGAGTCACTGCTTGGACCAGGACAGTGCTCTGACTGGGGGGGTGGTCCATATCATCTTTATAGTGATACCTGTCCCTTATAGCTGACAGGAGTTGCCTCCATAGGCTGATAATTCCGGCATCTTTCCCAGTTGTCCTATCAGTGCCTGCATCTCTGTACAGGTATTCCAGCTGCCTGGCTTCTCTCTCATCCAAATTCATAGTAACAGCCCCATCATCCCAGCATCAGAGTAACCAAGTAAGAATTGGTTCACCTTCACAATGGGCAAAGTCCTTTCTCAGAGTATGCAAGTTCTTCATAGAGTAGGACTGAACAATTACTTCTGGTTCTGAGTCCTCCTCCTCAGATGACTCTGAGAAGAACCCACTCCCTTATCTGCTTGAGAAGGACCGGCCTTATCATCCTCTCCTAGTCTTGTAAAACCTTTGGAGCTTTTGCACGGGGATAAAGGCTTTTTTTTCTTTATCTTTGCTTTACTTCTGGTCTCAGGGTTGACTAGTAGCCGTGTGGGTTGAGTGAGAGTGGCCATAGCAGCTGCAGCAGTAGCAGCAGGGCTCTCTTCCTGAATCGAAATAGCGGCAGTGCCTGTGGGGGAGGAAGCAGCGGCTGCAGAGGCAGCAGCAGTACTCTCTTTATGAGCGGCAGCTCTCACTCTTTGAGCAGCAGCTCACACTATGAGTGGGTGTGCTCACTCTCAGAGTTAGGATAGTTGTATTATGCCTCCCCAACACATCAAAAGCATTCATAATATTCAGCAGGACATTCAGAAACACTCCTAACATCATAAAGCTATTTTTATCAAAATCTGGTGTACTCAGCTCGAGAGAAAATGGAGTGGTATCGTTTCCCAAGGTAAAACTGAAAGTGTAATTACTAACAAAATTTTCTACGGCTACACGAAACATCACTGCAAAACGTACCACAATGCACGTCAGTATTAAGGACCATATCACAACTACAGATCTCGAGCAATGCTTACCATTGGTAAACCACAAATTAATGCTAAAACCAGCTGCAAAGCAACATATCTCATACCCTGCATACCACAGGTACTGCAGCATGGTCTGTTCGATTTCCAACCCTTTCAGACTTTCAAGATAAAACCTATGATACTCTCTCAATAGAGTCATCCAGGTCTCCTCCTACCAGAGTTGGCATTAAAAATATTCAGACAATTAGTCAGAATTTAAGTCTGGTTTCAAGCTAATGAGCTCGGCCCACATTGGGCACCAATAAATCTGTCATGGTTTAATGCTGGGCCAGTAATTAAATGAATGACAGATGTTCTCTATTAACCCCCCTCCTTCCCCCTATAGGGAAGGGAGAGGGAATAAGGGAGAGAGGCTTAGAGGTTAGAAACTAAACTACACAACTTTAATGGCAAGTGCACCAACCTCAACACAAAGGCCACAGAAGGTGAAAGCAGGGACTGGGAGAATGAATTACCCCCAACCATAGGTGTAGAGCAGGTTTGTAACCATCTAAAGAACCTGAAGGTGCATGAAGATGGGATTCACCCACAGGTCCTGAGGGAGCTGACGGATGCAATTGCTAAGCCTCTGCCCATCATATTTGAGACGTCATGGCAGTCTGGTGAGGTTTCCGCTGATTGGAAAAAAGGGAACATAGCCCCTGTTTTTAAAAAGGGGGAAAAGGAAGACCCAGGGAACTACAGGCTGGTCAGCCTCACCTCTGTGTCTGGCAAGGTCATGGAGCAGATCCTCCTGGAAAGTCTGCTAAGGCACATGGAAAATGAAGAGCTGATTGGTGACAGCCAACATGGCTTCACTAAGGGCAAGTCATGCCTGACCAATCTGGTGGCCTTCTACAACAAGGCTACAGAGATAGTGGATGGTGGCAGAGCAACTGATGTCATCTACCTGGATTTGTGCAAGGTGTTTGACACTGTCCCACATGACATCCTGGTCTCCAAACTGACAAGGCATGGATTTGACAGATGGGCCACTCAGTGGATAAGAAATTGGGTGGATGTCCGCAGCCAGAGAGATGTGGTCAATGGCTCAATGTCCAAATGGAGGCAGGTGACGAGTGGTGTCCCCCAGGGGTCAGTATTGGGATCAGTGCTGTTTAAAATCTTTGTTGGAGACATGGACAACGGGATTGAGTGTATCCTTAGCAAGTTTGCTGATGATACCAAGCTGTGTGGTGTGGTTGACACTCTAGAGGGAAGAGATGCCATCCAGAGGGACCTTGACAGGCTTGAGGGGTGGGCCAATATCAACTTAATGAAGTTCAACAAGGCCAAGTGCAAGGTCCTGCACCTGGTTCGGCACAACCCCAGGCACAAATACAGGCTGGGGGGAGAATGGCTGGAGAGCAGTCCTGAGGAGAAGGACTTGGGGGTGGTAGTGGATGAGAAGCTCAACAAGAGCCGCCAGTGTGTGCTCACAGCCCAGAGAGCCAACTGCATCCTGGGCTGCATCAAAAGAAGTGTGGCCAGCAGGGCTAGGGAGGTGATTCTGCTCCTCTACTCTGCTCTGTTGAGACCCCACCTGGAATATTGTGTACAGTTCTGGTGCTTTCAGCACAAAAAATATATAGACCTGTTGGAGAGGGTCCAGAGAAGGGCCACCAAGATGGTCAAAAGGCCTGAAGCACCTCTGCTATGAAGACAGGCTAAGAGAATTGAGGCTGCTCAGCCTAGAGAAGAAAAGGCTCTGGCGAGACCTTATAGCGGCCTTCCAGTACTTGAAGGGGGCCTACTGGAAAGCTGGGGAGGGGCTTTTTACAAGGCCTTGTAGTGAGAGGACAAAAGGTAATGGATTTAAACTGAAGATGGGGAGATTTAGGTTAGATATTAGGAAGAAGTTCTTCACTATAAGGGTGGTGAGGAAATGGAATGGCTTGCCCAGGGAGGTGGTTGATGCCCCATCCCTGGAGGTGTCACCATTTGACTCGGGTTCGACAACAGTGCTCTCGATCCCCTCCACCTCCCACCCAGGTAGGGAAGGAGAGAGAGAAAAAGAGACAGACTTGGCTGGACTGAAAACTAAACTACACAGCTTTAATTAAACACTAATGATATAAGAAAATATATACCATTATATACAAATATGTTCAGATATGTGCAAAAGCCTCTTGCCTCCCCCCCACTCCTAGCAACTCCCACAGCACTCTCCTGAGCTGGAACAGTCCCGAAGAATTCCAGACTGTTGCTGGACAAAGCAGAGAGTGATGAGGGTCAGGAGAGCTTGAGCCTAAGGGTGGGTGGTGATGGATGGATGGAGTTCTCCCCGGACACCGGCCATGGACAGAAGAAAAGGGAAGAAGCAGCAGGAAAGAAGTTGTCTTCTGTGATCTCTGACCTTCCTCTGAGCTTACGTAGATATATGGAATGGAATATGTCTGGCCAATTTTGCTGTCTGTCTAATTCAGCCTCCTATGGGCGGTCATAGATCTCCCCATAGTGTCTGAGCCGGCAGGGCAAAAACATGACCTTGAAGTCCCAGCAATTACAAAAACATTCCAGCGTTTGTTATCATTTTTAGCTGGAACACTTTGCTACTAGTTAAAAGAGAGCCTACTGAAGGAAAAATAAATCAGTAAATGGACAATTGGCCTCATCCTGCCCCAAACCAGGAGAATTACCTTCTGTTGAATGGATTGGTAAGCAATCATGTGTAACACAAGCAAGCAGTCTCCAAGGCACATAAGTCATGTGCTGAGGTTTTGCAACCAATTTTCAAAGAACAAGGTTTTGCAGTGTCTTCATTGAACTTAGTGAAATTGTTAGTGTGGATTAGAAAAAATTGTGCTTGGTTTTCTATTGCTGGTACTTATGATAGTGCTGTCTGGGCTAGAGTAGGGGAAGAGTAAAAAATTCAGAAAGACCTTCAGTTCCTGGTTTTAGATGAGCTGGTAGTCACCTGGAAGGCAGTGTATTCTGCCTTGAAAATGTTGCAGCCCGCTGAGGATCTGTTGCAATCTAAGGTGGCACTCCCACCTTCTTGGGCTGATGAGGAAAAGGGCTCATGTGGGATTTTATGTGATAAGGTTAGAAAATCTAAGGATGCTTTCATCCCCAGATCTGTTGATCCAGAGGGCAAGTCAGATCTAGGTGTGGCTGGATAAGGATTCTAAGATGGAAACCCAATAACAACAAAAAAGCTGTTATTGAGCAGGCATTCTTTATTGCAGCACTGGGGAGCACTGAGGATATCTCCACCCTAAGTGCTCCGTCAAGTTAGCAAAACTCCCCAAGTAATGAACACCAAAACCATGCATATTCAGTGTCCTGGTTTGAGCCAGGATTAAGCCAATTTTTCTTTTCACTGATTTTTTTTTCCTTCAGTAAGCTTTCTTTTAACTAGCAACTGTGTGTTCTGCTAGGCTGATAAGACAGTGGAATGTTTTTCTAACTACTGAGGTTTCAAGGTTACACCTTCACTCCGCCGGCTCAGACACTATGGGGAGATCTCTGACCCCCCCCCGTGGGAGGCTGAGTTAGACAGACAGCAAAATTGGCCAAAGATATTCCATTCCATATATCTACGTAAGCTCAAAGGAAGGTCAGAGATCATAGAAGACAGCTTCCTTCTTCTTCTCGCCTTCTCTTCCATCCATGGCCGGCGTCCAGGGAGGACTCTGTTCATCCATTACTGTCGACCCTTAGGCTCGAGCTCTCCTGACCCTCATAACTCTCTGCTTTTTCCAGCAGCAGCTCCGGGATTCCTCGGGACTCTTCCCAGTTCAGGGGAGTGCTGTGGGAGTTGCTGGGGGTGGGGGGAGGCGAGAGGCTTTTGCCCATATCTGAATATATCTGTATATAATTGTATATATTTTCTTGTATGATTCATTAGTGTTTTAATTAAAGCTGTGTAGTTTAGTTTTCAATCCAGCCAAGTCTCTCTCTTTTTCTCTCTCTCCTTCCCTACCTGGGTGGGGGGGGAGGGGATCGAGAGCATTGTTGTCGGACCTGAGTCAAACGGTGACAACAATTAATTGGCGCCCAACGTGGGGCTCGATTTTAAGCCCAGATTACACATTTTCATCAATTGGGAGTGTCCAAAATTCCATCTCTGAGGGGAGGAATCCCTCAGATAGCAATGAGCAATAATTCTGCTGAGTGTCCTGACGGATTGAAAACTGAACAGACACTTGCTGCAATGAATCTATTGGATCTTTTTCCAAACCTGCAATTGTACATGTGGTATGTAGCCGAGGGCATTCTGCTCTTTGTAGCTGCTCTTGTGATTCTTTTGTGGTTTATTGACAGAACTGTAGCCATAATCAACCGTATCATTACCAGCCTAGTGATCCTAGGGATGATGATACTGTTCTCTATGGGGGCACTGTATGTGTACAGTTACATTGCAAGTCCTAGTGGTACAACTCCTAAAGTGAATGGAACGGTCCATGTTGGTAACAGCAATAGCTGGTTCAATTTTACCTCTCCATATTCTCTCAAGCTGAATCTCCCAGCTCTTGATGTGAATAACATGGTTGCAGTGGGGATGTTTTTGCTGAATGTTTATAATATAATGTGGATGTGTAGGGCCAGATGCTGTTCTACTCACTGCCATTCCCCCACAGGCAATGTTGCTGCCACTGCTGCTGCCAACACCACTGCTGCCAATACCACCACTCCTGCTGCTACAAAAACAACTGCTTCTACAAAGATAAAGTCCAATCCCTTGCATATCAAGCTAGTTGACCCTGTGACTAGGAGCAAGGCAAAGACAAAAACAGAGGCTGACAGTGAGGAAGGGAAGGATTCTAAATCAGATGATGGAGCAGGTACCTCTCAAGCAGATAAAAGAACAGCAGGCCCTCCTCAATCAGATGACGACGATGACCTCGCCCAGCCTTTCTCTATGAAAGAACTGCGCCTCATGAGAAAGGACTTCACCCGCATTGATGGTGAGGGAATCCTTCCTTGGCTGCTCCGATGCTTTGATAGTGGTGCTGAGACCTACAATGTGGATGAGAGAGAAGCCAAGCAGTTGGGATCCCTGGCCAGAGATGCTGGTATTGACAGAGCACTTAGTAGTAAGACAGGAACTACTACCCTGTGGGACCGACTTCTTTCAGCTGTGAGAGAGAGATACCCCCACAAGGGTGACATCGGATGGCGCCGAAGCAGAACACCCACTCTCGAGAAAGCCATCACCTACTTGAGAGAGATTGCTGTGCGAGAAGTGATCTATAATAAAGATGGAATCACAGATCCTGACGATGTTGAATGTGACATGCAAATGTTCCAGAAGTTTGTTCAGGCTGTACCAGCAGCGCATGCCCATATATTCTCCCTCATGGGATGTTTTGAAGGTTACGAAAGACCAACTGTACGTGAGGTAACTTTTAAAGCACGACAGTATGGAGACATCCTCTCTGATTCCCTTTACTTCCACACCTCAGCCATTGAAAAAATGACTGACAGGAAGAATAAGATGCCAAATGGATGGGGAAGTAAACTCCAGATTCTTCCTAGAGACAACTGGTCACGTGTTGCAACCATTAAGAAGAGACGTCCTGCTACGAGACAGCAGCGAGAGGGACGGGACCCACTGAGACGCCACCTGTGGTCTCTCTTGAAAAATTATTTTAAAGAGGACATGAGAGTCTGGGACAAGAAACCCACTGATGTTCTCCAGTTACGTGTGCAAGAGCTACTAAACAGAACAAAGCCAGGAGATGGTTCTTCCAAGAAGAAGGTTGCACCAGTCAACAACCAGGATGGTTCATCGAGCTCTAGTGCTCAACCCTAGAGATGCCCTGCCTCCAGCCAGGAGGAGGAGAGGGACAACCGAGTTTATTGGACTGTGTGGATTCGGTGGCCTGGCACATTAGAACCACAAAGATATAAAGCTTTGGTGGACACTGGTGCACAGTGCACTCTAATGCCATCGAGTCATAAAGGGACAGACTCTGTCACTATCTCTGGAGTGACAGGAGGTTCTCAACAACTGACTGTTGTGGAGGCTGGTGTGAGCCTCACTGGTAAGGAGTGGCAAATGCACCCTATAGTGACTGGCCCAGGTGCTCCGTGCATCCTTGGCATAGACTATCTCAGGAAAGGATACTTCCGTGACCCGAAAGGGTACCGGTGGGCCTTTGGTATAGCAGCTGTAGAGACTGAGGACACTGAACAGCTGCGTACTTTGTCTGGCCTTTCAGATGACCCTTCTGTAGTAGGGTTGCTGGAGGTTGAGGATCAACAGGTGCCAATTGCCACTTCAACAGTGCATAGACGACAGTATCGCACCAACAGAGACTCTGTGATCCCCATTCATAAGCTGATTCGGCAATTGGAAAGCCAAGGTGTGATCAGCAGGACTCATTCACCCTTCAACAGTCCTATCTGGCCAGTGCGAAAGCCTGATGGCGAGTGGAGGCTGACAGTGGACTATCGTGGCCTGAATGAGGTGACACCACCACTTAGTGCTGCTGTACCGGACATGCTAGAGCTTCAGTATGAGTTGGAGTCAAAAGCAGCTAGGTGGTATGCCACTATTGACATTGCTCATGCATTCTTCTCTATTCCCATAGCACCAGAGTGCAGGCCACAGTTTGCTTTCACCTGGAGGGGAGTCCAGTACACCTGGAATCGACTGCCCCAGGGGTGGAAACACAGCTCAACCATTTGCCATGGACTGATCCATGCTGCACTGGAGAAGGGTGGAGCTCCAGAACACCTGCAGTACATTGATGACATCATTGTGTGGGGTGACACATCAGAAGAAGTTTTTGAGAAAGGTAAAAAGATCATGCAAATTCTTCTGGATGCTGGTTTTGCTGTAAAAAAAGCAAGGTCAAGGGACCTTCACGAGAGATCCAGTTCCTGGGAATCAAGTGGCAAGATGGTCGTCGCCAGATCCCAATGGATGTGATTAACAAAGTAACAGCTATGGCCCCACCATCAACTAAAAAGGACACTCAAACCTTTTTAGGGACTGTTGGTTTCTGGAGAATGCATATTCCATGTTACAGTGAAATTGTGAAACCTCTCTATGAGGTGACCAGAAAGAAGACCAACTGACTCGTGGATGGCAGCAAATGCCTTGTGGGGTTGGCTAAAGCAGTGGCAGCAAAACAACTGGCAGCGAAAGGGTAAACCTATTTGGGTTGCTGACCTCTGGAAGGACACTGCAGCTCGGATAGAGAAATTGGTGGTAAAAGTACGTCATGTAGATGCACACGTGCCTCTGAGTCGAGCCACTGAGGAACATCGACACAACCAACGAGCAGATGAGGCTGCTCAAGTGTTCCAAGTAGACTTAGACTGGGAACACAAGGGTGAGCTTTTTCTAGCTCGGTGGGCCCATGATGCTTCAGGTCATCAGGGCAGAGATGCAACATACAAATGGGCTCGTGACCGAGGGGTGGACTTAACCATGGACACTATTGCACAGGTGATCCATGACTGTGAGACATGTGCTGCAATTAAGCAGGCAAAACGGTTGAAACCTTTGTGGTATGAGGGGAGGTGGTCAAAGTACAGATTTGGAGAGGCCTGGCAAATTGACTACATCACACTTCCTCAGAGCCGCCAGGGTAAGCGCTATGTGCTTACAATGGTGGAAACAAGTACAGGATGGTTGGAGACATATCCTGTGCCTCATGCCACAGCCAGGAATACTATTCTGGGTCTTGAGAAACAAATTTTGTGGAGACATGGTACTCCAGAGAGAATTGAGTTAGACAATGGGACTCATTTCAAAAACAGTCTTGTCACTGATTGGGCTAAAGAGCATGGTATTGAATGGATCTACCATATCCCATACTATGCACAAGCCTCAGGGAAAGTTGAAAGGTACAATGGTCTGTGTCACCGTTTGACTCAGGTCCGACAACAATGCTCTCGATCCCCTCCCCCCCCCACCCAGTCAGGGAAGGAGAGAGAGAAAAGGAGAGAGACTTGGCTGGATTGAAAACTAAACTACACAGCTTTAATTAAAACACTAATGAATCACACAAGAAAATATATACAATTATATACAGATATATATTCAGATATGGGCAAAAGCCTCTCGCCTCCCCCCACCCCCAGCAACTCCCACAGCACTCCCCTGAACTGGGAAGAGTCCCGAGAAATCCCGGAGCCGCTGCTGGAGAAAGCAGAGAGTTATGAGGGTCAGGAGAGCTCGAGCCTAAGGGTCGGCGGTGATGGATGAGCAGAGTCCTCCCCGGACGCCGGCCATGGACGGAAGAGAAGGGCGAGAAGAAGAAGGAAGCTGTCTTCTATGATCTCTGACCTTCCTCTGAGCTTACGTAGATATATGGAATGGAATATCTTTGGCCAATTTTGCTGTCTGTCTAACTCAGCCTCCCACGGGGGGGTCAGAGATCTCCCCATAGTGTCTGAGCCGGCAGAGTGAAGATGTAACCTTGAAACCTCAGTAGTTAGAAAAACATTCCACTGTCTTATCAGCCTAGCAGAACACACAGTTACTAGTTACAAGAAAGCTTACTGAAGGAAAAAAAAATCAGTAAAAAGAAAAATTGGCTTAATCCTGGCTCACACCAGGACATTCCACCCCTTATTCCATACCATATATTACGTACAGGCTCTATACATTACCAGCTGTCAAATTAAGGATTCTCTCCCAAAGTCAGATTACCTTGAGGTACATATTGCACTTCACCATCCTCCATCATCACACACCAGGTATGTCCAGGCCCCTGAGCAAAAGCAATACCCCTGACAGGTTTACCTTTGCCTGAAGCAGGATAGACCCAAACACTCTTACCCAGCAGGTTTCTTTCACATACCACAGGGACTTTATCCCCATCTGTAGTTTGCAAAAGGTCTGACTGGGCAGGACCAGCCCGATTGATGGATCCCCTGGTATTAACTAACCAGGTGGCCTTTGCCAAATTTTTATCCCAGTTTTTGAAAGTTCCACCACCCATTGCTTTTAGGGTAGCCTTCAACAAACCATTGTACCTTTCAACTTTCCCTGAGGCCTGTGCATAGTATGGGATATGGTAGATCCATTCAATACCATGCTCTTTAGCCCAGTCAGTGACAAGACTGTTTTTGAAATGAGTCCCATTGTCTGACTCAATTCTCTCTGGAGTACCATGTCTCCACAAAATTTTCTTCTCAAGACCCAGAATAGTATTCCTGGCTGTGGCATGAGGCACAGGATATGTCTCCAACCATCCTGTACTTGTTTCCACCATTGTAAGCACATAACGCTTACCCTGGCGGCTCTGAGGAAGTGTGATGTAGTCAATTTGCCAGGCCTCTCCAAATCTGTACTTTGACCACCTCCCCTCATACCACAAAGGTTTCAACCGTTTTGCCTGCTTAATTGCAGCACATGTCTCACAGTCATGGATCACCTGTGCAATAGTGTCCATGGTTAAGTCCACCCCTCGGTCACGAGCCCATTTGTATGTTGCATCTCTGCCCTGATGACCTGAAGCATCATGGGCCCACCGAGCCAGAAAAAGCTCACCCTTGTGTTCCCAGTCTAAGTCTACTAGGAACACTTGGGCAGCCTCATCTGCTCGTTGGTTCTGTCGGTGTTCCTCAGTGGCTCGACTCAGGCACGTGTGCATCCACATGACGCACTTTTACCTCCAGTTTCTCTATCCGAGCTGCAATGTCTTTCCACAGGTCAGCAACCCAAATAGGTTTACCCTTTCGCTGCCAGTTATTCTGCTGCCACTGTTTTAGCCAACCCCACAAGGCATTTGCTGCCATCCACGAGTCAGTGTAGAGGTAGAGTCTCGGCCACCCCTCTCGCTCAGCAATGTCCAAAGCCAGCTGGATGGCTTTTACCTCTGCAAACTGACTTGATTCACCTTCTCCTTCAGCTGCTTGTGCAACCAGTCGTGTAGGACTCCACACGGCAGCTTTCCACTTCCGGCGGTTCCCTACAAGACGACAGGAGCCATCGGTGAAAAGAGCAAATTGTTTCTCAGTCTCTGGTAGATGATCATATGGTGGAGCTTCTTGAGCTCGTCTCACCACTTCTTGTGGTGGCATTCCAAAGTGGGTGCCTTCTGGCCAGTTTGTAATTGCTTCCACAATACCTGGACGATTAGGTTTCCCTATTCGGGCTCTTTGGGTGATCAAAGCAGTCCATTTACTCCAAGTCACATCGGTGGCATGATGGACAGGAGAAAGGTTATTCTCGAACATGAATCTCAGCACCGGTAGCCTGGGTGCCAGAAAGAGCTGTGCTTCAGTGCCAATCACTTCTGAAGCGGCTCTAACTCCTTCATATGCTGCAAGTATCTCCTTTTCAGTTGTTGTGTAGTTGGCCTCGGAACCTCTGTAGCTCCGGCTCCAGAATCCCAGGGGTCGACCTCGAGTTTCCCCTGGTGCTTTCTGCCAGAGGCTCCAGTTGGGACCATTGTGTCCGGCTGCAGTGTAGAGCACGTTCTTGATGCCTGGCCCTGTTCGAACCGGTCCAAGGGCCATTGCCTGCGCAATCTCCTTCTTGATCTGCTCAAAAGCTTTCTGTTGGTCAGGACCCCATTTGAAATCATTCTTCTTTCTGGTCACCTCATAGAGAGGTTTCACAATTTCACTGTAACATGGAATATGCATTCTCCAGAAACCAACAGTCCCTAAAAAGGTTTGAGTGTCCTTTTTAGTTGATGGTGGGGCCATAGCTGTTACTTTGTTAATCACATCCATTGGGATCTGGCGACGACCATCTTGCCACTTGATTCCCAGGAACTGGATCTCTCGCGAAGGTCCCTTGACCTTGCTTCTTTTTACAGCAAAACCAGCATCCAGAAGAATTTGGATGATCTTTTTACCTTTCTCAAAAACTTCTTCTGATGTGTCACCCCACACAATGATGTCATCAATATACTGCAGGTGTTCTGGAGCTCCACCCTTCTCCAGTGCAGCATGGATCAGTCCATGGCAAATGGTTGAGCTGTGTTTCCACCCCTGGGGCAGTCGATTCCAGGTGTACTGGACTCCCCTCCAGGTGAAAGCAAACTGTGGCCTGCACTCTGGCGCTATGGGAATAGAGAAGAATGCATGAGCAATGTCAATAGTGGCATACCACCTAGCTGCTTTTGACTCCAACTCATACTGAAGCTCTAGCATGTCCGGTACAGCAGCACTAAGTGGTGGTGTCACCTCATTCAGGCCACGATAGTCCACTGTCAGCCTCCACTCGCCATCAGGTTTTCGCACTGGCCAGATAGGACTATTGAAGGGTGAATGAGTCCTGCTAATCACACCTTGGCTTTCCAATTGCCGAATCAGCTTATGAATGGGGATCACAGAGTCTCTGTTGGTGCGATACTGTCGTCTATGCACTGTTGAAGTGGCAATTGGCACCTGTTGGTCTTCAACCTCCAGCAACCCTACTACAGAAGGGTCATCTGAAAGGCCAGACAAAGTACGCAGCTGTTCAGTGTCCTCAGTCTCTATAGCTGCTATACCAAAGGCCCACCGGTACCCTTTCGGGTCACAGAAGTATCCTTTCCTAAGATAGTCTATGCCAAGGATGCACGGAGCACCTGGGCCAGTCACTATAGGGTGCGTTTGCCACTCCTTACCAGTGAGGCTCACACCGGCCTCCACAACAGTCAGTTGTTGAGAACCTCCTGTCACTCCAGAGATAGTGACAGGGTTTGTCCCTTTATGATTCGATGGCATTAGAGTGCACTGTGCACCAGTGTCCACCAAAGCTTTATATCTTTGTGGTTCTAATGTGCCAGGCCACCGAATCCACACAGTCCAATAAACTCGGTTGTCCCTCTCCTCCTCCTGGCTGGAGGCAGGGCATCCCTAGGGTTGAGCACTAGAGCTCGATGAACCATCCTGGTTGTTGACTGGTGCAACCTTCTTCTTGGAAGAACCATCTCCTGGCTTTGTTCTGTTTAGTAGCTCTTGCACACGTAACTGGAGAACATCAGTGGGTTTCTTGTCCCAGACTCTCATGTCCTCTCTAAAATGATTTTTCAAGAGAGACCACAGGTGGCGTCGCAGTGAGTCCTGTCTTCCTTGCTGCTGTCTCGTAGCAGGACGTCTCTTCTTAATGGCTGCAACACGTGACCAGTTGTCTCTAGGAAGAGTCTGGAGTTTAGTTCCATTTGGCATCTTATACTTCCTGTCAACCATTTTCTTAACGGCTGAGGTTTGGAAGTAAAGGGAATCAGAGAGGATGTCTCCATACTGTCGTGCTTTAACAGTTACCTCACGTACAGTTGGTCTTTCGTAACCTTCAAAACATCCCATGAAGGAGAATATATGGGCATGCGCTGCTGGTACAGCCTGAACAAACTTCCGGAACATTTGAGTGTCACACTCAACATCATCAGGATCTGTGATTCCATCGTTATTATAGATCACTTCTCGCACAGCAATCTCTCTCAAGTAGGTGATGGCTTTCTCAAGAGTGGGTGTTCTGCTTCGGCGCCATCCGATGTCACCCTTGTGGGGATATCTCTCTCTCACAGCTGAAAGAAGTCGGTCCCACAGGGTAGTAGTTCCTGTCTTACTACTAAGTGCTCTGTCAATACCAGCATCTCTGGCCAGGGATCCCAACTGCTTGGCTTCTCTCTCATCCACATTGTAGGTCTCAGCACCACTATCAAAGCATCGGAGCAGCCAAGGAAGGATTCCCTCACCATCAATGCGGGTGAAGTCCTTTCTCATGAGGCGCAGTTCTTTCATGGAGAAAGGGTGGGTGAGGTCATCGTCGTCATCTGATTGAGGAGGACCTGCTGTTCTTTTATTTGCTTGAGAGTGGCTTGGTTTTTTATCTGTCTGAGAGTGGCTTGGTTTTTTATCTGTCTGAGAGTGGTCTGGTTTTTTATCTGTCTGAGAGGTACCTGCTCCATCAACTGTATTAGGATCCTCTTCTTCCTCACCCTCACTTTCTGCTGCTTTTGTCTTTGCCTTGCTCCTAGTCACAGGGTTAACTAGCTTGGTTCGCGATGGATCAGGCTTTTCCTTTGTAGAAGCAGTTGTTTTTGTAGCAGCAGGAGTGGTGGTATTGGCAGCAGTGGTGTTGGCAGCAGCAGTGGCAGCAACATTGCCTGTGGGGGAGTGGCAGTGAGCAGAACAGCATCTGGCCCTACGCATCCACAATATATTATAAACATTCAGCAAAAACATCCCCACTGCAACCATGCTATTCACATCAAGAGCTGGGAGATTCAGCTTGAGAGAATATGGAGAGGTAAAATTGAACCAGCTATTGCTGTTATCAATATGGACCGTTCTATTCACTTTAGGAGTTGTACCAATAGGACTAGCAGTGTAACTGTACACATACAGTGACCCCATAGAGAACAGTATCATCATCCCTAGGATCACTAGGCTGGTAATGATACGGTTGATTATGGCTACAGTTCTGTCAATAAACCACAAATGAATCACAAGAGCAGCTACAAAGTGCAGAATGCCCTCGGCTACATACCACATGTACAATTGCAGGTTTGGAAAAAGATCCAATAGATTCATTGCAGCAAGTGTCTGTTCAGTTTTCAATCCGTCAGAACACTCAGCAGAATTATTGCTCATTGCTATCTGAGGGATTCCTCCCCTCAGAGATGGAATTTTGGACACTCCCAATTGAGGAAAATGTGTAATCTGGGCTTAAAATCAAGCCCCACGTTGGGCGCCAATTAAATTGTTGTCACCGTTTGACTCAGGTCCGACAACAATGCTCTCGATCCCCTCCCCCCCCCACCCAGTCAGGGAAGGAGAGAGAGAAAAGGAGAGAGACTTGGCTGGATTGAAAACTAAACTACACAGCTTTAATTAAAACACTAATGAATCACACAAGAAAATATATACAATTATATACAGATATATATTCAGATATGGGCAAAAGCCTCTCGCCTCCCCCCACCCCCAGCAACTCCCACAGCACTCCCCTGAACTGGGAAGAGTCCCGAGAAATCCCGGAGCCGCTGCTGGAGAAAGCAGAGAGTTATGAGGGTCAGGAGAGCTCGAGCCTAAGGGTCGGCGGTGATGGATGAGCAGAGTCCTCCCCGGACGCCGGCCATGGACGGAAGAGAAGGGCGAGAAGAAGAAGGAAGCTGTCTTCTAAGATCTCTGACCTTCCTTTGAGCTTACGTAGATATATGGAATGGAATATCTTTGGCCAATTTTGCTGTCTGTCTAACTCAGCCTCCCACGGGGGGGTCAGAGATCTCCCCATAGTGTCTGAGCCGGCAGAGTGAAGATGTAACCTTGAAACCTCAGTAGTTAGAAAAACATTCCACTGTCTTATCAGCCTAGCAGAACACACAGTTGCTAGTTACAAGAAAGCTTACTGAAGGAAAAAAAAATCAGTAAAAAGAAAAATTGGCTTAATCCTGGCTCACACCAGGACAGTCTGTTAAAAGGTACCCTGAAGGCAATGGGTGGTGGAACTTTCAAAAACTGGGATAAAAATTTGGCAAAGGCCACCTGGTTAGTTAATATCAGGGGATCCATCAATCGGGCTGGTCCTGCCCAGTCAGACCTTTTGCGTACTGCAGATGGGGATAAAGTCCCTGTGGTATGTGAAAGAAACCTGCTGGGTAAAAGTGTTTGGGTCTATCCTGCTTCAGGCAAAGGTAAACCTGTCAGGGGTATTGCTTTTGCTCAGGGACCTGGACATACCTGGTGTGTGATGATGGAGGATGGTGAAGTACAATATGTACCTCAAGGTAATCTGACTTTGGGAGAGAATCCTTAATTTGACAGCTGGTAATGTATAGAGCCTGTATGTAATATATGGTATGGAATAAGGGGTGGAATGTCCTGGTTTGAGCCAGGATTAAGCCAATTTTTCTTTTCACTGATTTTTTTTTCCTTCAGTAAGCTTTCTTGTAACTAGCAACTGTGTGTTCTGCTAGGCTGATAAGACAGTGGAATGTTTTTCTAACTACTAAGGTTTCAAGGTTACACCTTCACTCCGCTGGCTCAGACACTATGGGGAGATCTCTGACCCCCCCGTGGGAGGCTGAGTTAGACAGACAGCAAAATTGGCCAAAGATATTCCATTCCATATATCTATGTAAGCTCAAAGGAAGGTCAGAGATCATAGAAGACAGCTTCCTTCTTCTTCTTGCCTTCTCTTCCGTCCATGGCCGGCGTCCGGGGAGGACTCTGCTCATCCATCACCGTCGACCCTTAGGCTCGAGCTCTCCTGACCCTCATAACTCTCTGCTTTCTCCAGCAGCAGCTCCGGGATTCCTCGGGACTCTTCCCAGTTCAGGGGAGTGCTGTGGGAGTTGCTGGGGGTGGGGGGAGGCGAGAGGCTGTTGCCCATATCTGAATATATCTGTATATAATTGTATATATTTTCTTGTATGATTCATTAGTGTTTTAATTAAAGCTGTGTAGTTTAGTTTTCAATCCAGCCAAGTCTCTCTCTTTTTCTCTCTCTCCTTCCCTACCTGGGTGGGGGGGGGAGGGGATCGAGAGCATTGTTGTCGGACCTGAGTCAAACGGTGACACCATGACATTTCTCTTTCATGTGAATTTCCTCCAAATTTTACTTATTTCAATTAATAACTGACATAAATTCCCCCCTTCGAGACATAAATTTATTCAAAATTTTAATCATTTAAGTCTCACTCATATTTTTCCTCTTGGACATATTTTCCCAGTAATATTTTAGTAAGTCCAAATGCATTTTCTCTTTACTAAGATTGGAAGGAAGCCCTTTAGACCTGAGTAACATGGCCATACTCAGAGTTCTGTTTGAGAAAAGAGCGTGGCTACAGCATCTTAAAAGGCATTGTATAAATACATATAAACACAAATCCATGGGCTGAGGTCAGTGGTATGAGGTCCAACAAGACCAAATGCCAGGTCCTACACTTTAGCCACAATAACTCCATGCAGCACTACAGGAGTAGCTGGAGAGTGGCCTGGCAGAGAGGGACCTGTGAGTACTGGTTGACAACTGGTTGAACATGATCCAGCACTGTGCCCAGGTAACCCGGAAAGCCAATGGCATCTTGGCTTGTATCAAGAATAGTGTGGCCAGCAGGAGTAGGGATGTAATTTTTCCCGTGTACTCAGCACTGGTGAGGCCTTACCTTGAGTACTGTGTGCAGTTCTGGGCCCCTCACTTCAAGAAAGATATTGAGGTGCTGGAGCAGGTCCAGAGGAGAGCAACAGGGCTGGTGAAGGGACTAGAGGGAAAGTCTTATGAGGAGAGGCTGAGGGAGCTGGGGCTGTTTAGCCTGGATAAGAGGGGACTCAGGGGGGACCTTATCACTCTCTACAACTACCTGAAGGGAGGTTGTAGTCAGCTGGGGGTTGGGCTCTTCTCCCAGGCAACTAGTGACAAGACAAGAGGGCATGGCCTCAAGCTGCTCCAGGGGAGGTTTAGGTTGGATATTAGGAAGCACTTAACAGAAAGAGTGATCAGACATTGGAATGGACTGCCCAGGGAAGTGGGTGAGTCACCATCCCTGGAGGTGTTTAAGGAAAGACTGGATGTGGCACTTAGTGCCATGGTCTAGCCTATGTGGTGGTGTTAGGTCATAGGTTGGACTTGATGATCTCAGAGGTCTTTTCCAGCCTCAATAATTCTGTGATTCTGTGAAATGCTAATACAAAAAAATACTACTACTAAACCTGCAATTCTTCTAATCCAACTACCTGGAAACCAAAAAGTAAGCCAATTCCATGTTTCAGTGAATCCAAGAGAGATGTCATCCTTTTGTATCTCATGTAAAACTCAGGTCTGTTGCCAGATTTCATTCAGGTCTGCTGATATTCTTCCACCCTGGTCCACATCCACACAGCAGCTTGTATTACTGTGCATACTCCCACCTTTGATGCCAAGAGCATATCCAAAGCCATCCTATCCTGCACTGCAATTTTTGCAAATTGTGAAACCTCCTCTTGGAAGGCTGTGATTGGCAGTCTTATTCTCAATTGTCTCGAGCACAGTTGAGATACTTATTATTGCTTTTTCCAATTCACTCACTCCCAGACAAGGGATACACCATCTGGCAAAGACATTAAATACTGTATTTCTCTTAACCGGGTAGTTGCTACCTCTTTTGTTTCTTTTGATGAAGGTTCTGATTCATCTTTGTTCCTCATTTTCCAATTTGACAATAATGGTCACATCAGGGACTAGAGCACCTAAAGTGCAAATTCCTGACCAATTTGTTGATAATACCTTTCTGGCTTTGTCTCCACATATCCAATACCAACTTCTTCCTTCTGGAACTGGCCAATTTCTACAAAAAGACCTTCCCATTGAAAGAGTTCAGGCACATCCTGAATAGCTTCCCAAAAAAGAATGTATCTTTCAGAGAGTTTACCTTATCCATGCCTTTCAGAGGGTTGCACATTTGTATACAAGTGCAATACTTGTTCCTTGGTATTGGGATACTTATTTCCCACTCCTGGGTTTCTAATTCATTATCTACATTAAAGGTTGTGTTTATGCAGAGGTTGGTCCAGGAGATATTGGAAGGAATAGGGACACCAATCATAGGTACCCCTTTTGCTGGATGTTCAGGAAAATAAGTACAAATCCAGCAGCTGGACTTGTTTGTTTTAGCTATCTCCTGGGCCAAGCTGATGTGCATATTCTTTTCCCAAGACATGTGAGATGTATCCATGGCATATGATCCAAAGTTAGTTATTAGTATTAGTTTTGCCAAGTTCAACAAACTCATACTCTTCTGGATGAGCATGACCTCTGATTAACTTTGATTCTCTACACAAGCAAGATAAAAGAATATATTGTCAGAAGATATTTGGAAAGATATTTGGAAAGTTATTCAGTCAGTCAGTGTGGGATGCAGTGGTGGCAACAGCTACTGCCACAGCTTAGCACTAGAGTGAAGTGTACAGGGGGGTTCCTGGAGCCTGGGGAAACCAAGAAAGATCGAGGAAACCTGTGTAGTGCTGGCATCTCTTGCGAGAACAGCTGACACAGCTTGGGCATTGCCAGGAGCAACTGCGAGAGATTTAAACTTCTCCCAGGAGTGCAGTGAACAGAGCAGGTAAACAGGTCATGGCATATCAGTTTGCATAGCATTTTACATGGAAGGGCACATGGAAGGCTGTGTGGAAGGGCGCTGCAAACTGCTCTTAAGTCCATAGGCCAGGAAAGTACTTGAGGTCTGTCGCGAGCCGGTACCGGGGGGCTACCGGCTGTCAGGATACTTTTGCGACTGCCCCTCCCGATGTGGAGGGGTTTGTGAATGAGCCCGAGGGTCACACGCGGCGCTGCCTCTCACGGAGCAACGGCCACCGTGGGACCGTATTTCCGGGTGGTAGTTAGAAAGCACCCCTCACTCCACCACGCTCAGAAATTGCCTCTAAAGCCAAGGTTTACTCCACAAACTAATTGATTTATTAAGGGTTAACACAAACCGAGGGATGATGTTTAGGGACAATGCAGGTGTGAATGGCTACCAGGGATATCAATATGTATGTGGTGAGAAAGTGTCCTTTAGGGAGGCAATGCAAAGGTGCTTTTAAGGGAGAGGATTAAGGACCAAAGGGAGGAGGGAGGAGGGAAGGAAACCCGACGCCGGTCCTCCTTAAGAGGTCGCGCTGTATGTGCGAGTATGAGGAAAGGAATGTGTGTGTGTGTGTGTGTGTGTGTGAGGTGATGTTACCCTCCGGCGGCTTGTCCAGCGTCGGTCGGTGGCCGGAAGGCAGGACGGCAGGTCCGTGGTGTCGGAGGGGCAGCCTCTCGGCAGCGGGTGCAGCTCCCGTTGGTTTCCTCTCCAGCGGCAGCAACACGGGGAGGGGGCTCCGGCCCCGACCCCAGGGCTCGGGACCCCGGCACGCTCGGCGCTGAGGCTCAGGCTGGACCCGGGGCAGGCAGGCAGGCAGGGTCCCAGCACCAGTGTCCGCAGCAGGGGGGTGTCCCACGCAGAAAGCGTCCGAACGGGCCTCAGGGAGGAGGGAAGGGCCCACCTGCTGCCCTCAGCACCTTTTATACCCCCTGACCCACCGGTCCAGTCAGTGTCACTGTCCAGAGCCAACGAGCGTCCATGAGCCCCACGTTAGGGCGGTGACTGCCAGGGGCACAGGATGGCTTGTTGCCCATCCTTTCTGTCCCAGACCACAGCTGTTGTTTTGGGTTCAGTTGTCCTTGAGAAGCAAGTCTGTTTTAGTTCGTTCACTGGGGATAATCAGGAGAGGCCTTCGCTGGCTTAAAAGACATTTTGTTTAGACTTATGTGGGGAAGAAAAGAACAGTTTCCCACAAGGTCTCAGCCAGAATGGTGGGCGCTCGCCTCTAAGCTAAGACCAGTGCTTCCACACAGAAAGTCCCTGAGATGTCTGATGCTTCCACCCAGACAGATCTGGTAAGGAAAGAGGCTTCAGTACAGAATGTAGCTTGCAATGGGTGCCCAGACCCTTCTCCTGAAGATAAGGGAAGTACCTGCACAAAGTGTATGCAGATTGATGATCTGCTATATCAGGTGGCCAAGTTGAAGGAAACAGTTAAAAGGCTGCCTAGTATTAGAGGAGCAGAGTCCAAGATAGACAGAAGGTTTCAGAATCATATTCTGGTAACAGACAACACTGCGAATGAGCCACCTTGGACCCCAGTAACCTGCAAAACCAGGGCTCTACCACAGTTTCCATCCTCCACCATTATGACCAGTAACAGATATGAACCATTAGCAACTATAGACACCCCCAAGCAAGGTCCACAGAAACTACCAGCAGCACACAATGGGTATAACAAAAATAAATGTAATGTGCTTGTAGTGGGTGACTGTTAAAAGGCATTGAGGTGCCCATCTGTCAGCTTGACAGGGAGACATGAGAAGTGTGTTGCCATCCAAGAGCTAAGATTTGGGATGCTGCTGAGCAGGTACCTCAACTTGTTAAGAGCACAGATTACTATCTGTTGTTACTCTTTCACATGGGCACAAATGACACCTCAACCCGTAGCCTGGGCTGAATCAAGAAAGACTACAAAGCTCTGGGGCAACACATGAAAAATTTTGGAGCCCAAGTTATTTTTTCCTCCATTTTATCAAAGAATCATAGAATCATCCTGGTTGGAAAGGACCTTGAAGATCATCAAGTCAAACCATAAGCTAAATCCACCTACCATAACCTAATCTAAATGTTCAGTGCTTAAATCATGTCCCTAAGCACTATATCTATATTTCTTTTAAACACTTCCAGGGATGGTGAATCCACCACCTCCCTGGGCAGCCTGTTCCACTGTCCAACCACTCCTTTGGTAAATAAATTAATTCTAATATCCAGCCTAAAACTCCCCTGGTGCAACTACAGGCCATTTCCTCTTGTCCTGTCATTATTCACTTGAGAGAAGAGGCCAGCTCCCACCTCCCTACAACCTCCTTTCAGGTAGCTGTAGAGAGCAATGAGGTCTCCCCTCAGACTCCTCTTCCTCAAACTAAACAATCCCAGTTCACTCAGCCTCTCCTCATAGGGCTTGTTCTCCAGACCTTTCACCAGCTTGGTAGTACTTCTCTGGACATGCTCCAGCAACATGACATCCTTCTTGTACTGAGGGGCCCAGAAATGAACACAGTACTCAAGGTGTGGCCTCACCAATGCTGAGTACAGGGGCATGATCACTTCTCTACTCTGGCTGGCCACACTATTCCTGATGCAGGCCAGGATGCTGTTGGCCTTCTTGGCCACCTGGGCACGCTGCTGGCTCATGTTAAGTCAGCTGTCAACAAGCACCCCCAGGTCCTTCTCTACCATGGAGCTTTCCAACCACTCATCCCCAAGCCTGTACCTTTGCATGGGGTTGTTGTCCAGATAGACAATGTCCACAGCTCTTCCCTCATGCACCAGGCGGGTCACCTGATCATAGAACAAGATCAGGTTAGTCAAGCAGGACCTGCCTTTCCTGAACCCATGCTGGCTGGGCCTGATCCCATGGCTGTCCTGCACTTGCCATGTGAGTACACCCAAGATGAGCCTCTCCATGATTTTCCCTGGTACTGAGGTCAGGCTGACAGGCCTGTAGTTCCCAGGATCCTCCTTTGGGCCCTTCTTGTAGATAGGCATCACATTGGCAAGCCTCTAGTCCTCTGGGACCTCCCCTGTTATCCAGGACTGTTGATAGATGATAGAGACAGGCTTGATGATCTCCTCTGCCAGCTCTCTCAGTACCCTCGGGTGAATCCCATCTGGCCCCATAGACTTTTGAGTGTCTAGGTGCTGCACCAGGTCTCTGACTGCATCATCCTGGATTATGGGGGGGTTGTTCTTCTCTCCATCTTTATTTTCCATCTCAGGAGGCCGAATACCCTGAGGGCAGCTGGTCTGACTATTAAAGATGGAGGCAAGGAAGGCATTATCTCAGCTTTTTCTTCATCCCTGGTTGCCATGTTTCCCCCCTCATCCAATAAGGGATGGAGATTCTCCCTGGCTCTCTTTTTGCTGTTAATATATTTGTTAAACCTTTTTTTGTTGTCCTATACAGTAGTGGCCAGATCAGTTGGAAGCATGGGGGCAGCCAGAAATAAGCATATAAAACATATCAACCTCTGGCTACATAACTCGTGTCGTTGTGAAGGTTTTGGTTTTTATGACAATGGGATTTTCTTTTCTGACCATAACCTGTTAGGCAGGGACCGGCTTCATCTCTCTAGAAAAGGCAAGGAGATCTTTGGCAACAGGCTGACCAAGTTAGTGAAATGGGCTTTAAACTGAAGAACTTGGGGGGTGGGGGCCAAAATGACAATACTCAAGCCATTAAATCCAGCTGGGGAATAAGCTTGTCCAATCAGAGCAATAACAAAAGTTCCTAAACTACTTGCCATGATGAGAATCAAAAGGCCTTCCAACCTTCTAGGGTAAAAGCTGCATGCTCAACTCCCTCTCTGAAATGCCTGTACACCAATGCACACAGCATGGAGAATAAACAGGAGTTAGAGATCTGTGTGTGGTTGAAGGGCTACAATCTGATTGTAGTTACTGAGACATGCTGGGACAGCTGGCATGACTGGAATGCTGTCATGGATGGCCATATCCTTTATAGGAAAGACAGGCCAACAAGGCATGGTGGAGTTGCTCCTCTTAATGGCTGCAACACGTGACCAGTTGTCTCTAGGGAGATTTTGGGGTTTACCTCCCCATCTGTTCAGCGTCTTATTCTTTCTGTCAGTCATTTGTTCAATGGCTGAGGTGTGGAACTGAAGGGAATCAGAGATGATGTCTCCATACTGTCGTGCTTCGAAAGCCACCTCACGCACAGTTGGTCTTGCATCATCATCAAAGCACCCCATGAAGGGGAATATATAGGCATGTGCTGCTGGTACAGCCTGTGCAAACCTCCGGAACATTTGTGTGTCGAACAGAATGTCATCAGGATTTGTAAGTCCGTCTTTATCATAGATCACCTCTTGCACAGCTATTTCTCTCAAGTATGTGATAGCTTTCTCGAGAGTGGGTGTTCTGCTCCGGCGCCATTCGATGTCACCCTTGTGGGGGTATCTCTCCCTCACAGCTGAAAGAAGTCGGTCCCACAAGGTGGTAGTTCCCATCTTACTACTAAGTGCTCTATCAATACCAGCATCTCTGGTCAGGGATCCTATGAAGAGAAGGCTCTGGGGATACTTTATAGAGACCTTCCAGTACCTGAAGGGAGCCTACAGGAAAGCTGGAGAGGGACTTTTTATAAGGGCATGTAGTGAGAGGATGAGAGGGAATGGTTTCAAACTTAAAGAGGGGAGATTTAGGTTAGACATTAGGAAGAAATTGTTTAGTGTGAGGGTGGTGAGACACTGGAACAGGTTGCCCAGGGAAGTTGTGGATGCCCCCTTCCTGGAAGTGTTCAAGGCCAGGTTGGATGAGACTTTGAGCAACCTGGTCTAGTGGGAGGTGTCCCTGCCCATGACAGGGAGGTTGGAACTAGGTGATCTTTAAGGACCCTTCCAACCCAAACCATTATATGATTCTATGATTGTATAAGGGCAAGGAGTGGGTTAAAGAAGGACAATGTACTTTTGCCTGTGCTTGAGTAACTGGAGAAATGTATATATAACTGGAGGCATTATATTGCAATGCATATTAATATAGAAGAAGTTACAGTCATTAACCTCTGCTCTCTAATTAAAGGCTCAGATTAAAAGAGCTGTCAGTTTTAGCCTTTTCAGCAGTCCTACATTCACAAATACAAGGTAGAAATTTTAAAAGGACTAAAAGAAAGGTTTGCTTTTTTTCTCAGGTTATAAGAATAATGTCTCATTTGCAACACTTCCTGCCTGCAGGTTTGCACTTTCATTTGAGCTTTGAATGCAATCAGAGCCAATATGTCAATAAAACTCTTCACTTTCCTTAGCTGTACTTGTAACTAATGTCAATGTCAACTATGTCGGTGCAATGCTTGGAAAAGAATTTCTGGCTAACTTGTTCTTTTTTATAAGTTCTATGGCTGCCTGCAGGTTCATGTGGAGCCATAGCACAATGTTTGCTATTCTCTGGCTTTATTTTTATTTTTAATTTCTCAGTGTAATAAAATAGAATTTTTTCTTCAATTTACATTTCTTCTTGTTCTGATAAGTTTAACATTTTAAATTATTAAATTTAAATTTTAAACCCCACCACCCCGAGTCCTTCAGTTTAAAGCCTGCCTGTCTCAGTTTAGTGGTCAGGGCAAACCACAAACCAGAGGGCATAATTGCTCTCTATTACCCCCCCTCAACTGCAACCTATTGCCTGTACTGAAGTCTCCTTCCTTACCAGTTCTGTCTGAGTGGATGCATCAGACATCTTAGAGGCTTTCTCTGTAGGAACACTGGTTTTAGCTCTGAGGCAAGCGCCCGCCGTTTTGGCAGAGACCTAGAGAACTTCCCTGGGCTGTGGACCTACAAGTAGGTTGCAGGACCCTCCTCAGGGAACCGCCGCACCACACCCTGGTCCCTAGTGCCCCCTAGGGCCGTTTAAATCTCCCACAGTTGCTCCTGGCAATGCCCAAGATGTGTCTCTCTTGCAAGAGCTGTTGAGACCTGGCAGAGCTCCCTGCTCTTCCTAGAGTTTCCCTGCCTCTGGGAGACCCCCTGACCACCTCAATCTAGAATTCAGCCACAGAATTTACCGTTGCTGCCACTGCATTCCTCACCGAGAACAGTTTAGGTTGGAAGGGACCTTTAAAAGGTCATCACGCACACACACACCTCCCCACAATGAGCAGAGACATCTACAACTAAATCATGTTGCTCAGAGCACAGTCCTACTCGACCTTGAATGTTTCCGGGGATGGGGCATCTACCACCTACCTGGGCAACCTGCTCCAATGTTTTACCACCCTCCTCATAAAAAATTTCTTCCTTATATCTAGTCTAAATCTACCCTCTTTTAGTTTAAAACCATTACTCTGATAAATACTCTGGATCCAGTTTAAATTACTATAAAGGTTTGGGGTACTGTATCCCTTGCATCCAGTCACTGTTCATAATAAGTTGGACAGAGTATCATTTAATATTTAACATTTTAAATTGTTTACAAATTATATAGCCTCCATAAAGTGGAAAGCTTGTTCCAGGTCTGACATAATAATAGTTTTCTTGCTGCACTTTTCTACTGAAGTAAATAGACATTAACTTTCTTTTGGACCTATAAATGACACTGAAAACTCTGAAGGAACATATGATGTAGAACTTGAGCTCAAATCGAGCTCAAAGTGACTGAATAAGTAAGTTTTATTCAGTATACTGTAGTTTGCTGTCAGCAGCAGAGATATTAATACATGCAGATATCCATATTTACTCTGTGGTTTTGAGAACATAGTATGTGTGTGTTTCTGAGCAACCATCTGCGAACACTTTGGACTTGTCACTGCAGGAACTGGTCTTAAACACTTTGGTTCCTCCCCCCATCCCCATCAATGCTACACCTCCTCATACTCCTGCTGGGGTGAGATTTTTGTAACCTGTTGTCCTGGCTTGAGCCAGGATGGAGCCAATTTTATTTTTACTGATTTTTTTTCTCCTTCAGTAAGCTCTATTTTAACTAGCAGCAAGTTTTCCAGCTAGTCAACTGATAAAGCTGGAATGTTTACGTTACTGCTGAGATGCCAAGGACGCTTTGCTCTACTTGTTGAAACTGCAGCCTCAGATGCTAAAACAGAAGAGTTGCATCTGCAACCCTCCCATAGGGAGGAGTCGACTAGACGGACAGCAAAATTGACCAAAGTATTCCATTCCATATATCTACATAAGCTCGGTATAAGGTCAGGGATCACGGAAGTCAAGCCCCTTTCTTCCTGCTTCTTCTTCCCTTCTCTTCCATCCATGGCCAGCATCCAGGGAGGACTCCATCTATCCATCACCATTGATCCCTAGGCTCGTGCATTCCTGACCCTCAGCTCCTGTCTGCACTGCCACTATCTCCAGCAGTGGTCTGGGACATTTTGGAACTGCTCACAGCTAAGGAGAGCATCGTGGAAGTTGCTGGGGGTGGGGGGAGGCAATAGGGTTTTGCACATTCCTGAATACATTTGTATATCATTGCACATATTTTCTTTTATAATTTGAATTTAATGAAAGCTGTCTAGTTTAGCTTTCAATCCAGGAAGTCTCTCTCCTTCACTATCTCTCTCCTTCCCTAAAACAGGCCAAAGTTTGCCCTTTGGAAGTCCAAGGTGTGAGGGACCAGTTGTCAGGACCCATACTTGCTGGAATTGGTGTGGAACCCCCATTATAACCCCTCAAACAAAGTCTCAGTTGCACCACAAAAGGCCTGCTTGAGAGGATGGAGACAACAATGATGGCCTGCATGTGCAGCGATTGAGATAAGGACAATGATGGAGGGGGCAGAGGCCCACTCCAGCTGCTCAGTCTTATGACTCAATCATGCTTGCTCATCCTTGCAAAACAAGGAGGCCCATAAAGCAGGGGCCTGGAGTGGTGGGCTTTGGGAGCCTCACTGACACCCCATTGGCTAGCCCAATGCTGGATCCAGGACAGGTGATTTTCTGTTATCTATCTCTCTAAACTTTTCTTCGCCTACTCTCTCTCTCTCTCTCTTTGTTCCTAAAATAATTAAGTAATGCAAGGCTTAACTGTGATTTTACCTCAGGTTGTGCAGCTTAAACATATATGTATTGTGCTCTTATGATCTAAATGTCAGCCTTTATGATCGTGCAGCCCAGGATAATAATCGAAGTATCCATATTCCTTCTATAGTTTTAATTAAACGTAATTCAAATACAGACCTTGTGTGTTGTTTCACCTTAATCTGATCAAGGGGTATCGGACGGTCGAGCATTTCCTCAGACCGTGACATTTTAATCACTCTCCTTGGAAGAGCCAGGTCTAAGACAAAGGTTGGATCCAGCCGCACCTGGGCTCCTCTCTGAGAAGGAGTTTAGAAAGCAAGGGGGTCTAATCTGAATCTCCCTGGGTGGTTGCCCTACCTGGACCATGACACAAGGTGGCAGTTCTGCTGGCTGCCCCCCTTGCTCCTCCAAGAATTGAGAACTCTATCATTTCATGATCACTCTGCCCCAGACAACCTCCAGCCTTTACATCCCCCACAAGGCCTCCTCTGTTAACAAGCAGCAGGTCCAGTAGGGCACTTTCCCTAGTTGGCTCCCTCACCAGCTGTGTCAGGAAGTTGCCTTCCACACATTCCAGGAAGCTCTGGGACTCTTCCCTCTCTGCTGTGTTATATTTCCAAAAGACATCTGGGAAGTTGAAGTCCCCCACAAGAACAAGGGCTAGTGATTGTGAGACCTCTGCCAGCTGCTTACGGAATTTTTCATCAGCCTCTACATCCTGGTTGGGGGGTTGTCACCATTTGACTCAGGTTCGACAACAGTGCTCTCGATCCCCTCCCCCTCCCACCCAGGTAGGGAAGGAGAGAGAGAAAAAGAGAGAGACTTGGCTGGATTGAAAACTAAACTACACAGCTTTAATTAAACACTAATGATATAAGAAAATATATACAATTATATACAAATATGTTCAGATATGTGCAAAAGCCTCTTGCCTCCTCCCACCCCCAGCAACTCCCACAGCACTCCCCTGAGCTGGAACAGTCCCAAAAAATTCCGGACTGCTGCTGGAGAGAGCGTAGAGGGTCAGGAGATGCACAGCCTAGGTGTCAAGGGTGATGGATGGACGGAGTCCTCCCTGGATGCCGGCCATGGATGGAAGAGAAGGGAAGAAGAAGCAGGAAGGAAGTTGTCTTCTGTGATCTCTGACCTTCCTCTGAGCTTACGTAGATATATGGAATGGAATATCTCTGGCCAATTTTGCTGTCTGTCTAACTCAGCCTCCTATGGGGGATTCATAGATCTCTCCATAGTGTCTGAGCCGGCAGAGTAAAGGTGCGACCTTGAAGACCCAGCAGTTACAAAAACATTCTGCCGGAAGCCTTAGTTAGAACACACTGTGACTAGTTAAAAGAAAGCTTACTGAAGGAAAAAAAATCAGTAAAAGGAAAATTGGCTTCATCCTGGCTCAAACCAGGACATGGGTCTATAACACTCCCACCGTGATGTCTGCCTTATTGGTCTTCCCCTTCTTACCCATAAACACCCAACACT
The DNA here is from genome assembly GCF_020740795.1 of Apus apus. NCBI lineage: Eukaryota > Metazoa > Chordata > Aves > Apodiformes > Apodidae > Apus > Apus apus. Next base: position 10,234,741 of record NC_067311.1, on the reverse strand, counting down.
GTCATTCACAAAATAAAGTTCTAAGCATTCAAATCTATCCCTAACATAGAGGGCCACCCCACCACCTCTCCTTTCTTGCCCATCCCTTCTGAAAAGTTGGTAGCCATTAATCACAGCACTCTAGTTGTGCGAGTCTTCCCACCGTGTTTCTGTGATGGCAACTATATCATAGTTTTCCTGCTGTACAATGGTCTCCAGCTCCTGTTTGCACATTGGTGTAGATGCACTTCAGCTGGGCTAAGTGTCCTGCCACCTTTTTGGGGGGACTAGCCCTGATTCCCACCTGACCATGCTCAGACACTTCCCTAGTTACCTACTTATCACTACTCCTCATGTCTTCGCTACCACGTGGATCACCATCCCCTACCTCCATTGAGACAACAGATTGCAAGAACTTGCTAGCACTTTTACCCACAAGCAATGGCATACAACTCCCAGGCTCCTCTCCAGTAAGACTGGTTTCATCTCCATCCCTCTTCAAACCTAGTTTAAAGCTCTTCAATGAGCCCTGCTAATTCTTGTCCCAGGATCCTTCTTCCCCTTCAGGTTAGGCTTTCCCCACCTGTTGCCAGCATGCCTGGTGTCCTGTAGATGAAGCCACGATCAAAGAAACCAAAATCCCACCAGTTACACCAGTCTCGGAGCCAAGAGTTAATCTGCTGGCTCTTCCTGTTTATCTCTTCATCAATCCCTGCAACTGGTGGGATAGAGGAGAAAACCACTTGTGGATCCTTTAACCAGCCACCCCAGGGCTCTGAAGTCTCTCTTAATTGCCCTTGGACTTCTGGTAGCTATCTCATCACTGCTTACCTGAAATCAGAGGGCTGAACTAGGGTAGGGAGTTTTCTCCATATGTCCTTAATCCTGGACCCAGGGAGGCAGCTAATTTCCCTAAGAAGTGAGTCTGGCCTGCATATAGGTCCTTCCACTCCCTTTAGAAGTGAGTCACCTATGACAAGGACCCATCATTTTTTCGTAACCGAGATGGTTCTGATGCAAGGCATGGTCTGACTCTGCCTCAGTGGCACCTCCAAGTTTGGTGAGCCATCATCCTCATCACTATTTGGTTCTCCTTGCAAAGCATCATATCTATTTTGCAAGGTGTGGGAAACGGTTCTTCTCCCCCACATAAGGCTAAACAAAATGCCTTTTAAGTCAGCGACGGCCTTCTGCTGATTATACCCAGCTAAGGGACAAAAGCAGGCCTGCTGCTCAAGGACAAATGAAAGCAAAACAACAGATATGATACAAAGCAGGAAGGATGGGCAACAAGTTATGCATTGCCCACAAATTGCCCCTGAGACCAATGTTTAGTCTACAAATTAATTGGTTTATTAAGGGTTAACACAAACTGAAGGATGATGTTTAGGGAAAATATAAATGTAAATGGCTACCAGGGATATATCTATATATATATCTATATATATATCTATATATATATCTATATATATGCAGTAAGAATGTGTCCTATGCAAAATAATGCAAAAAAGTAACGCAAAAAGTACTGTGCTTTTAAGGCGTTCTCTCCGAGAGAGGGTTGAGGACCAAAGGGAGGAGGGAGGAAGCTCGACGTCAGTCCTCCTTAAGAGGTCGCGCTGTATGTGCGAGTATGACGAGAGGAGTGTGTGTGGGGGGGGTTGATGTTACCCTCAGGCGGCTTTTCCCAGACGGCTCCTTTCCTAGCGGCAGCGGCGGTTAGTGGCCCCGGCAACCGGCGGCAAACCGGGGGGAGGGCCCGGCCCCTACCCCAGGGCTCAGGACCCCGGCACGCTCAGCGCTGAGGCTCAGGCTCGACCCGGGGCAGGCAGGCAGGGTCCCAGCACCAGGCTCCGCAGCAGGGGGGGGTGTCCCAGGCAGAAAGCGTCCGAACGGGCCTCAGGGAGGAGGGAAGGGCCCACCTGCTGCACTCGCCGCCTTTTATACCCCCTGACCCACCGGTCCAGTCAGTGTCACTGTCCAGAGCCAATTAGCATCCATGAGCCCTAAGTTAGAGTGGTGACTATCGGGGCAATGTATGACTTGTCACCCATCCTTTCTGTTCCATACTACATCTGTTGTTCTGGTTTCAGTTGTCCTTGAGTAGCAAGTCTGTTTTAGTCCTTTAGCTGGGAATAATCAGGAGAGGCCTTCGCTGGCTTAAAAGGCATTTTGTTTAGACTTATGTGGGGAAGAAAAGAACAGTTTCCCACACATCCTGACAGCCAATAGCCCCCCTGGCATCGGCTCGCGACACAAGGTCACCTGAGGACCTGTGCCATGCAGGAACTTGTCGCCATTACTCCTTATCCTGTAGGCCATTGAACTCAGCCAGGCAGAGAGAGGACAGGGAATACTCTGCATCATGAACCCTGCCAGATCGTTAGGCCTGATTCAGGGAGGCTAAATCATGATACTGAAACAAAAATTTGGAGCTTCCAAACCCCCTTGCTTTCTAACACTCCTCACCCAAGTGGGAGGCTAGGTGCGGCTGGGTAAGGATTCCGAGATTAAGACCCAATAACAACAAACAAGCTGTTATTGAGCAGGCATTCTTTATTGCAGCGCTGGACAGCACTGGGGATTCTCCACCATGAGTGCTCCAACGAGTCAGTGAAACACCCCAACCAATATACACCAAAACCATGCATATTCAGTTTTATGTCAATGAGTTCCCAGAATTCTTTTACATAGTCATTTTATTTCCTGGAATTGGCTATCTTTGTAATTATGCATGCTCGAGGGTCTCCTGGGGGGGGTCTTTGTTGATTCTAGTCCTTTGTCATCTTTGTCCTGTGTCGAGGCCGGTATCGGAGGGGGGCTACCGGCTGTCAGGATGTTTCCGCGACTTCCCCCCCCAGTGTGGAGAGGTTTGTGAATGAGCCCGAGGGTCACACGTGGTGTTCGCCTCTCACAGAGGAACGGCCACTGTGGGACCGTATCTTAGAGGGTAGATTAGAATACCCTCCCACCATGCTCACAAATTGCTACTGAAACCAATGTTTAGTTTACGAATTAATCGGTTTATTAAGGGTCAACACTAATTAAGGGAACAAAGCTCAGGAGAGGTTGTCTAGGTGTATATTGGAAAAGGGATTCAAAGGTACTATGGTCTTATTAAAGGCACACTCCGAGGAGGAGTGTAAAATCAATGGAGTGAAAGGGTAGGAGTTGAGCCCGGCAGGAAAGTTAGAGTGTGTGTGTGAGTGTATGTGTGTGTGTATTTACCCTCCTTCCGTAGCGCGTGGTTCCTCGGGATGCGGCTGGCAGGCTCGGCAGGGGATCCGTGGGGGGGCCGGCTTCCCGGGAACCGGGGCGACCCCTCCCAACAGCAGCAGCTGCGGCAAGCACGGCCTTAGTCCCGAAGTAGGTGGCGAATGCAGGCTGGGCAAACTCCTACTTGGGTCCGGTTTGGTTTAGGCTGGGCAGGCAGGGTCCCCGCGGAGCGGGCACAGGCGGCCCCCCCTTCCCTCTCGGCTCCTCCGGACAGCGAGGCTGGCGTTCCAGGCAGGTCCAGGTACTGCAGCAGGGTCTCGTCCCGGTCAGGCAGAGAGCCCCGGCCTGCGGATCTTGCCCTCTTTTATAGATCAGAAATCACTGTTCGAGAAAGTACCACTGTTCAAATTAGCCAATTAGCACCGGCCAGGTACGTGCTCTGTTAGAGGCAGTCTTTAACCTATTGTCCATTTTTCTGCCAGTTATCGTAACCCTTATGCTGTTTTTCTTGCTGTGGAGTTATCTGGTAGAGCAAGAGGCCTGTTCCATTCTGCCCTTGGCTAAATCAGTAAAAAGGCGTCACTCTTGTTTTGCTGGCTTGAAAGGCATTTTGTTTAGTCTTATGTGGGGGGAGAGAAGATGGACCGTTCCCCACATCCTGTCTCTCATCCTGGTCCTGTCTCCAGTCTCCCGCTGGTAGATTGCACAGGTGGGTCTGTTGTCTGTAGGCCCCACAGGTCTTAGAAAACTTGATGTTATCACAACCTGCAGGATGCTTGGCATAATTGACCGACAGTTTCACAAAGCACATTGTTTTAAAAGTAACCCTTAGTATAGCAAATTAATTATTTTAGTAATTTTTTATTAGGCTATATTTCTATTGAATCTACTAACAAGTATCCTATGACTATCACCACGAGGTCTGGAGCAAGCTGCTCCAGCGTGGACTTCCCACAGAGTCACTGGCTGCTTTGGGAACAGTCACCTCCCCTGGCACCGGGGTCTTCCACTACTGCAAAATCCAAGTCCACTGGGCAGCAAATCTAAGTCCACTAGCAGCAAAATCCAAGTCCACTGACCAAGTTCACCCCTCCTGGCGCCTTCAGAGAATGTTCCACCACATTCCTCCATGAATGCAGGGGGACAGCCTGACATCTTGCCATAGGGTGCAGGGAAACTTCTGCTTGGGCACCTTCTTCCCCTTCTTCCTCACCAACCACCCGGAATCTTCACCCCAACACTGCCTTTCACCTCTCCAGCTCAGCTCTTCTTACACTGCTCTCTCTGCTCAGGTCTCGTTTCAGTTCTTTCGTATGTTCATTGCAGAGGTGCATCTATTGTCTCTCTAATGGCTCCTTGTATCGCTGGTTTTGGAGCAGGGGCAGCTTCTCAGCTTCTTACCGGAGCCAGCCCTGGGGCCCTTCCCCCACTACCAAAGAACCTGCCAAACCAAACCAGCACAGAGTTCTTGAACTCGACCAAATTCCTGAGTGTGGCCATGAGAGTTCACGGAATGCTGTCAGACGGACAGTGTAGTGTTAGTAGTGCTTCTGTAATCATGAGAGTCCAAATAGAGGTATTGGGTGCAACCGGACCCAAGCCACCCCCAGCCCCTCTGATATCTGAGGACAAGCTGGAACACAAGGGGGTTTATTTTCTGCCAAATTACTTTGCCCCTTAATGCAACACTGAGTCCAGATTCCCATGGATGGCTTTTCAGAGTAATTTTGTTGCTCATTTACATTGAATATTCCTTTTAATGTCAACTGATCATCTCATTAGTTCCCATAATAGATAAGGCATCTCTGCCCTTAAATTTGAAAGCAGTAGCTTGTACCTCTCAAAACCCTGTATCGGTTTACTTCCCTTAACTAAAATCATATAGGCTCTTCCTCTTATCTTAGGCATTTCAACTGTGCCTGTTCAGAAAAGGACAGCTACTGTACTCTTTCACTGTTTGCATTGGAGCTGATGATAGTGAAAATGAAAGTATAAAATACTTGATTAAAGCTGAAGGTAGGACTACATCTTGGTGATGCTCAGAACAATTGAAAGTGTCAGGCTATCCAACTTTAAACTTGCAGTGGTCAAGAGCATCAAAATCAGCTTTGTGCTGGCAGTAGTATGACAGAAGCTAATACAAGCCTGTAATGCTCAGTATATAATTGGATTTTGTTATTGATTGTGTGAGAAACGTTTGTCGCGCCAATGAACAGGCCCACACAGATCCTTCAGCGAAGCACAGTTTATTTACATCCTTGCAAGAATGGGTGACCTAAGCAAGTAGGCACACCTATAGCAAGGTGAATAGTGGTTTATATTCCCTATTCCCGACGCAAAATTCCCTCCCCTGTTTCCCCACTGGCTGAGTACTCCAGGGTTTACAGCCTATCCGACGCTTCAAATTATCCTATAAGTTTCCCGCCCCTGTTTACACATTCCATTCTAGCAGTTTACTTTTTACCTTTTAAGGTAAAATTTTGACCTTTCTTGCCCCCTTGGCTGCCTTCCCAATTAACAATCTACTGGTGTCATCCTGCCCTGAGGAGCAACATAGAAGTAGCTTTGTTCGGCCTTATCTTGGGCCATAAATCCTTCTCCATGTTCAGATCCCCCAGATGGAGCCCAATTAAGTCCCTCAGTTTCTTGGCCCATAAACCACTCCAGGTGTCATTGGAATGTGTAGATATCTCACTTATCTCAAACAAACAATTATATTCCTAACACTAAAATATATATCTCAAACAAACTATATATTCCTATATGTGGTCCTAATATAAATGTGGTCAAACAAACTATATGTTCCTAACACTAGAATATATATATATGTGAACCAAACCAAACACTACATTTCTAACACTAGAATGCAAAATCAACACTACCATTCATTTCTAACAATTGTATTCAACTTACTGTGGTACATAGTGCTAAAGCAAGAATTTAAAACTACATGAGTTTTGGAGTATGCTTATACCTTTCTTTTTTGGAGTGCAATGGGAGTCCAAGCAGTTCTAGACTGTCAGAATTGTACAAGTGATGGAAGATGTCAGAAGGTTAGTAGATGGTAGCCCAATCAGCTATACACTGGGCATTGCAAACACACATGCAGGGTTAAAACAGTATATCCTAACTTGCCTTTTTGAATTGTGACAAATAGGGAACCATGGTCAACAACAGCATTGCTGTTTCTTTAAACAAAAATTTGAAAGGCTCCAATAGACATTTAATCATGCTTAATTTTATGAAGAAGTTTTAGAGAAGAATTTGCAGTTATTTAGATTAATGTCTAGTTTCTGCTTAAATTTAGTTCTCTGCAAAAACTGTCTCAGTTGGCAGTGGTAAAGTTATGTCAAGCTAAGGTAAAACTTTTCAAGAAATTAGCTGTTATATGCCTTTACTGAGAGTCTCTGTCACAGTTTGACTCAGGATCGGATTGAAAATTAAACTACACAGCTTCAATTAAATACTAATGATAAAAGAAAATATGTTGTCACCGTTTGACTCAGATCCGACAACAATTAAAAGTTAAAAGAAAGCTTACTGAAGGAAAAAAAAAATCAGTGAAAAGAAAAATTGGCTTAATCCTGGCTCAAACCAGGACATATGTACAAATGTGTTCAGGAATGTGCAAACCCCTATCACCTCCCCCCACCCCCAGCAACTCCCACAGCACTCTCCATAGCTGTGAACAGTCCCAAAACGTCCCAGCCTGCTGCTGGAGAAAGCGGAGAGTTATGAGGGTCAGGAGATGCACAGCCTAGGGGGTCAACAGTGATGAATGGACGGAGTCCTCACCGGACGCTGGCCATAGATGGAAGAGAAGGGAAGAAGAAGCAGGAAGTTGTCTTCTGTGATCTCTGACCTTCTTCTTTGCTTGTCGCGAGCCGGTACCGGGGGGCTACCGGCTGTCAGGATACTTTTGCGACTCCCCCTCTCAATGTGGAGGGGTTTGTGAATGAGCCCGAGGGTCACACGCGGCGCTGCCTCTCACGGAGCAACGGCCGCCGCGGGACCGTATTTCCGGGTGGTAGCTAGAAAGCACCCCCACCCCACCACGCTCAGAAATTGCCTCTAAAGCCAAGATTTACTCCACAAACTAATAGGTTTATTAAGGGTTAACACAAACCGAGGGATGATGCTTAGGGACAATGCAGGTGTGAATGGCTACCAGGGATATCAATATGTATGTAATGAGCAAGTGTCCTTTAGGGAGGCAATGCAAAGGTGCTTTTAAGGGAGAGGATTAAGGACCAAAGGGAGGAGGGAGGAGGGAAGGAAACCCGACGCCGGTCCTCCTTAAGAGGTCGCGCTGTGTGTGCAAGTATGAGGAAAGGAATGTGTGTGTGTGTGTGTGTGTGTGTGTGTGTGAGGTGATGTTACCCTCCGGCGGCTTGTCCAGCGTCGGTCGGTGGCCGGAAGGCAGGACGGCAGGTCCGTGGTGTCGGAGGGGCAGCCTCTCGGCAGCGGGTGCAGCGGCCGTTGGTTTCCTCTCCAGCGGCAGCAACACGGGGAGGGGGCTCCGGCCCCGACCCCAGGGCTCGGGACCCCGGCACGCTCGGCGCTGAGGCTCAGGCTGGACCCGGGGCAGGCAGGCAGGCAGGGTCCCAGCACCAGTGTCCGCAGCAGGGGGGTGTCCCACGCAGAAAGCGTCCGAACGGGCCTCAGGGAGGAGGGAAGGGCCCACCTGCTGCCCTCGCCACCTTTTATACCCCTTGACCCACCGGTCCAGTCAGTGTCACTGCCCAGAGCCAATGAGCGTCCATGAGCCCCACTTCAAGGCGGTGACTGCCAGGGGCACAGGATGGCTTGTCGTCCATCCTTTCTGTCCCGGACCACAGCTGTTGTTTCGGGTTCAGTTGTCCTTGAGAAGCAAGTCTGTTTTAGTTCGTTCGCTGGGGATAATCAGGAGAGGCCTTCGCTGGCTTAAAAGGCATTTTGTTTAGACTTATGTGGGGAAGAAAAGAACAGTTTCCTACATCTCACCCCGTGGCTTTTAAGGCAGCAAGGTGTAAAGTTAAGTTTTATGTGCATAAATGTATATTATATCTGGATTCCTGCCCAAATCCTTCTCCTCCACATTTGATCCTCACCCTCCGTGGGTGTTGACTGGAATACACATATGTATGAACAAGGGAACAATTCCCATATAGTATAAGTATATACAATCACATGTCTAACAATCTAACATATCTTCAAAAGCTCTATGATCACTAATTATTACTAGTTTTAACAAATAAGTTATACACACATTGAAAACACTTAGATTTACCAATCATCTAGTCTAAACCGCATTCTTATCAACATGTCAAACTCTTGTTATTTTTGGCAGTCATCAGATTGTTCAATGGTTATTATTGAACCAGAAGAGAGCATTTCTATTATCATTCACCCTTGAATCCCAGCTGCAGTATCAGACTCGATCACTGGGAATCTTGAGTGAAGTCGTCTTGCTCGAGCACAGTTCATTCAGGAAGGACATAACGCTGGCTACACATGGGTACAAGACTAGGAATAGAATAATTGCAGTTATTATAACACAAACTCAATTTTCAATTCTATTGGGAAAAAAAAAAAAGAAAAATAGATTATTTAGGTGTCCTGGTTTGAGCCAGGATTAAGCCAATTTTTCTTTTCACTGATTTTTTTTTCCTTCAGTAAGCTTTCTTGTAACTAGCAACTGTGTGTTCTGCTAGGCTGATAAGACAGTGGAATGTTTTTCTAACTACTGAGGCTTCAAGGTTACACCTTCACTCCGCCGGCTCAGACACTATGGGGAGATCTCTGACCCCCCCGTGGGAGGCTGAGTTAGACAGACAGCAAAATTGGCCAAAGATATTCCATTCCATATATCTATGTAAGCTCAGAGGAAGGACAGAGATCTTAGAAGACAGCTTCTTCCTTCTTCTCGCTCTCTCTTCCGTCCATGGCCGGCGTCCGGGGAGGACTCTGCTCATCCATCACCGCCGACCCTTAGGCTCGAGCTCTCCTGACCCTCATCACTCTCCGCTTTCTCCAGCAGCGGCTCCGGGATTTCTCGGGACTCTTGCCAGTTCAGGGGAGTGCTGTGGGAGTTGCTGGGGGTGGGGGGAGGCGAGAGGCTTTTGCCCATATCTGAATATATCTGTATATAATTGTATATATTTTTCTTGTGTGATTCATTAGTGTTTTAATTAAAGCTGTGTAGTTTAGTTTTCAATCCAGCCAAGTCTCTCTCCTGTTCTCTCTCTCCTTCCCTGACTGGGTGGGGGGGGGAGGGGATCGAGAGCATTGTTGTCGGACCTGAGTCAAACGGTGACATTAGGGAATTCCCAAACTTAAATCAAGTTCTTGTCACTTCAGTGAGGTTTGTAATAATGTTTTGAATTATTTCCATCCAAGATAATATATTGCAAACAGCAACTCAAGGCAAGTACAGAAGGAGACAATATTACAGAGCACCTTGTTTAGGCCATGGGGTGATCAGTCCCACAGCGGTCACAAAGTGACTCCTCTGGAGTCCAGTAGCAGGTTGATCAGGCCTGGTACTGTCACCAGGATGTCTCTGGCTCTTTAAGCTGTCATGCTTTGCAAGATATTGATTAACATCATTAGACATAAATACACAGAGATACAAACATACATACAAAACTGAAACACCGATTTACTCAACATGAATTATCCACCTTGTACTGATTTTGTGTTGCTTGTCATTTAAATCAGATGCAACCCATGTATTTGAATTCACCGGTGTTTGTAAGGTGAGCTTGACCTTACCAATGTGTGGCAAATTTGCCAGGACAATTTGTCCAGGATGGAGAGGAGTTTTAGATTGCTTAAAAGACCTTTTATTTTTTCTGTGATCTTGAGTGGGTAACTCAGGGAAAAAGGCATTCAGGTGGGGGCACCCATTCACCCCCCACCTATTATTTATAGTAGTGATTGCATACCTTAACCTTTCATCCCATTTCGAGTCCTGTGGGCGAATAAGGCTTTTAATTAACCCATTAGTGCGTTCCACTATTGCATTGGCTTGTGGGTAGTATGGGACATGAAATGTCCATTGAATACCTTCCCTCTTAGCCCACTGTTGTACAAGGTGTGAGGTGAAGTGAGTTCCATTGTCAGATTGGATATTTGTGGGTTTAGGTAGAATTCCAAAGACCTTTTCTAAGAAGCACACCGTGTTTTCACCATTTGCCTTAGAAACAGCTTCAGCACAGGTCAATCCTGACACCACTTCCACAATCACAATGACATATTGTTTGTTTCCTGATCTTCGGAAGGGACCGATGTAGTCCACCTGCCATGTGGACCACAAGGGTTTTCCTTCCCTGATATGCAGAGTGTCAGTTGTTAGGGGATGTTCCCCAAGTCTGATTTTGCAAAGATCACATGAGGAGATGACTGTTTTGCATTGCTCACGGGTAACAGGCCATCCCCGGGCTTGTGCCTCTTTGTATAGATCAAGGATTCCTGAATGGCCCCTCTTACAGTGAAGCCATTCGAGCAATCTTTTCCATTCCTGATTTTCTCCTTCTGTGATAGCTAATCGGATTTCCTTCACATCAATCCTAGCTAGCTCATCAACATAGTTATTCCACTTACTGGCTTCATCTTTTAGAGCAGCTTGGTGTGAAGGTACCCATCCTACATGAAAATTAGGATTCTTTTTGGCAATTTTCAGAATTTGTTGCCACTTCTCTTTATGCCAGACAGGCACTCCGTTAATTTCCCAATTGTTACTTTCCCAGAAAGTAATCCATTCCACACAGCCTTTAAAAACCGCAAAGGAGTCTATGTAAATGTACAGTGTCCTTGGAGGCTTTTTCTTTTAGGAAAACATTAAGAACAGCATCCAATTCTCCCACTTGGGCACTGCCCTTATCTTGGTTTATGATTTGTTCGCCTGTGGCAGGTTTAACTGCAGCAGATTTGAACAACCAAGTTTTCCCTTCTCTTCGGGATGAAGCATCTGTGAACCAAGCATTAACCAGTTCACTTCTATATTCTGGGGCTTCTTTGATAGGACTGGGAACTTTCATTATCAGATCCTTTTCATTTGTAGATTCAATTTGTTCCTGGATTTTCAATTGTTTATCTAGGCCTTCTTCAAGTTGGAACAGTCCAGAATAGTACTCAATTTGACTATACCATTTTCTGATTGTACCCTTTTGGGATATTCCTTCTGGAGGGGCCTTTCCAGACAGTACTTGGTTAACTACCTTGAAAGGGCCTTGAAGAATTACGTTTTTTTTTTTAATGATCTTGCTGATTTCTTTCAGTGCTGTACACACTGTTAGCAATCCCTTTTCCAGAATAGAATATCATTTTTCTGAATCTTTCAATGACTGAGAGTAAAAGCCAATTGGTCGAGTACTCCCAGTAGGTCCCTGTTGCCAAAAATGATATGATAAGGCACTGGTTGAAAACCCCCACTCTATTATTATTGGATCCTCCGGGTGAAGGGGCCCCAGAGTTTGGTATGTCTGCGCCTCCAATAACAACAGTTCAAGGGCCTCATCATGAGATTGATCCCATTCCCAGTGACGATTTTTCTTTAATAGATCAAAAAGAGGACGTGCTATGATGGATAGGTCTGGGATATGCTTTCTCCAATACTGGAAGGTTCCTAGTATTCCTTGTAGTTCTTTCTTATTGGTGGGTGCCTTTATCTCTCCTAAGTAAGATAAAGTATCGGAAGGAATATTCCAGGTCCCCCCTTTCCATCTTATTCCCAGAAATTTTGCCTCTTGGGATGGAGGTTGCTTTTTCTCTTCAGGGATTTCTATTTGCATATCGGTTAGATGCTTGATGATAGCATCATAAACTGCTTTTACCTCCCCCTCACTCTGGCCCCCTACCAGCACATCATCTATGTATTGATAGATTTTTACCTTGGAATTATTTCTGATTTCTGGAATGTTTTCCAGTTCACACGCAAGCGCGTGATGAGCTAGTGTGGGTGAGTGTTTATATCCCTGGGGCAACCTTGTGAAAGTGTACTGCACCCCATCCCAAGTGAAGGCAAAATACTTCTGGTCCTCAGGATCAATAGGGATTTGGAAGAACATATCCTTTATGTCCAGGGAGGCCAGCACTGGGTGTGCTGCTTCCTGGATCTCTAACACCAGATCAGCAATGTTAGGTACAGCAGCTGTGAGTGCATCTGTATTAGCATTCAATTTCCTGTAGTCGACTGTCATTCTTCATTTACCATTGGGTTTTCTTACAGGCCAAATTGGGGAGTTAAATGGTGAATGACAGGGCACAATAATGCCCTTTTGTTTTAGATCAGAAATTACTTCTTTGATGCCTTCCTTAGCAGCAACAGGAATGGAATACTGTTTAATATTTGTGATCCTGCTTTGTGGTAGACGGGGAGCACGTTGTAGCAACCTCAGCTTTAGTGTGGGTGTGCCAAAATTCTAGTAGCGACCGTTCTCATCTCTCCACGCTTGGCCCAAGAGAACATCCATTCCTAACAAATTGTAAGGAATGTCACCCACAATCATTTCAGTCCGAATCGGTTCTTCCTCTCCTGGTAGATTTAAGGTGACTTTAGCTGTTTTTTGTAAAGCAGAGTTACCAAATGCTCCACTTACATATATGGGCTTTTTAGCTGGTTTAATACCACATTGTTCAGCTACATCAGTTTTTAGCGTGGAAATATGTGCTCCTGTGTCCACCACAAATGTTACAGGATAGCGTCTTGGCCCAACAGCACAAGTAAGCTCCAAGTCCCCATTTTTGTTTTGAACTAATCGTAGTACATTCTGCCAATCTTTTGGAGGGTTGGGAGCTTTAGGGCCTGGTTGCTTGTCATTTTCCTGTTGATCATTTTCATTTCCTATGTCAAAATTTTGGTTTTCCTCTCCCCCCCCTGTCTCTTTGTCTTTCTTTTTGATTTCTTTTTCTTGGCAGAAGGAGGGCTATTTAGTTTCCCGACTTGTTGGGTTTTTCCCTGGATCTGTCTCTTGAATTAGACCTTGAGCTGGGCCGTGTAGGCCAACTTTCTACCAGGTCTTTCAGAAGCTGATAAGAATAATCCTGAGACAAAAGCTTCGATGGGATACCTTTATGCCTGGCTTCCTCCTTAAGCGTAGCGTAGGGCCCTTTGTCATCACCTAGAGATGAAGCACTTTTGTTTTCAGGGTACTGGCTTTTATGGGTGATGTTTGGCTTTCTGTTGTTTCTAGATCTATCCACGACTGTCCAGTCACCCCGTGATTTCTCCCGCTGCTTAGGAGGATCCCAGGGTGACCTGGCAGCCACATCAGCATAGGAGGATCGAATCTTTTGTCTGGCTGCAGAAGGCTTGGGAACATCTTCAGAATCAGATGTATCCTCATATTCCTTGCTGTATTTTATCAATTCTTTGGCCAAATCAGACCATGTAAATCCTCGCAGATCTCCGTTTTCGATGTTAAGTTTGATTTTCATGGCTGCCTCTTTAAGTAACAGAGGGAGCCCCCTGATTAAGGCCTTCATTCTGTCTGGTTTCACTCGAAGATTCATAGGACTTTCTTGATCTGGTACTAAATCATGGTCATAAATCATTTGAATTGCAGCAGCCTTTTGGACATTGTCCAAAATGTTAGAATAGCCCCCCCGCAGGGTCCTCGGCTCTCCTCTGCTAAGGGGATCAATCGATCCAACAAAGAAAGCTGCTCGCTGGGTTAGGGACCAGGGGTGTCCCCCTTCTCCAGTCGTTAGAATAATTCCAGATCCCCAGAACCCTCTAGCTTCTTGTTCACTTAATCTGATCTCGTCTCCTCCTGTGAGGGACACTCTCATTACATATTCAGCTTCTGTCTCAGATGGGCGCCTGCTGTATTGTTTTCTAATTTGTGCCAATTCTAATGGTGTGTAAGCTATTTCCTTGACTACCTTCTCTTTCTTCCTACCAGTATCTTCATCAAAAGCAAAAGTCGTTCTCATAACCGGGCGCAGTTGTTTATGCTCTATTCTCTCCTCCTCCTCATCCTCAGAACCGGTATAGCGAGAAGGTAAATTAGTTGGGACTTTGTCCCTATTTGTGGGAAGTCGGTGGACATATTCCTCCAATTCACCAATCCTTCGAATGCTATGGTGAATATCCATCTCCAAATCACTAAACCTATTGTCCATAATCGTGGAAACTTTATGGACATTTATCTCCAAATTGCTAATTCTTTGAGTGTTATGTGTCATGAAGTCCTTAACTGCCTCGTGTACTATCCTAAAATCTGCCCTTAGTCCCTCCTCCTGCTCCCTGGAGAGGGGGGGCTGCAGCTGTGCGGGGGCTTGCTGCTCTTGCGGCTGTGGCTTTGATTCCAAAATCGGGCGCTGCTTTTCCGTCTCGAAATGAAAACTCACACTTTTCCTATCTGATTGCTCAGAGTTTACGGGCTTACATTTCTTTAGTGTGTTAAAGTCATCCAAGACCTCAGTATCCTGACTACCAGAACCTGAGGAATCCTCGCAATTAGCAAGTTCCCCCCATTTATCACCTAAGTGAGACAGGGTGGCACCAGTTCTCTCCTTTCCCTGCTTTCTTAACCCTTCAATTCTTTGCTGCAACTTTATATTCTCTTGCTGTAATCCTTCAATCTCTTGCTGCAACCATTCAATCTCTTGCTGCAACTCTTCGGGTTTTTGCTGCAACCCTTCAATTCTTTGCTGCAACTCTTTATTCTCTCGCTGTAACCCTTCAGTTCTTTGCTGTAATCCCTCCTTTGCTTGCTGCACAACCATGGCCAGAATAAAGAAATTTCGGGCATTGATGAAATCAAGCCCGTGTTTCTTAATCTCCTTTTTAAGCTCTTTAGACAGAGGAGTACCATCTTCCAAAGTCATGATGTAATTTGCGAGTCTACTGAGGTCTCCCCCCATGTAGGCATCGTAAATCAGTTTGTACTGCTCCCTCTGTATAGCGTACCCGCGCCTCTTAAGGTGCTCCCAGAAGGGACGCACAAATGCACATTTCTGCAATTCCTCCTCAAAACTAGAGGGAGATAAAAATGGCACCTCCTGAACTTCAGTGCTTTCCTCACTAATCTCATTTTCTACATTTTCTGCACCAGCACTTACAGCATCTGCATCACCTATATCCCCCTTGGTAGCCATTTTCTTTTATATAATTATTTTTTTTTCTTTTTTTTTTTTTTTAACTAGTTAAGCAATTTCAGAGCGTGGGGGGCTTCTAACGACCCCCGTTATCCCACTTCGACACCAGATGTCGCGAGCCGGTACCGGGGGCTACCGGCTGTCAGGATACTTTTGCGACTCCCCCTCTCAATGTGGAGGGGTTTGTGAATGAGCCCGAGGGTCACACGCGGCGCTGCCTCTCACGGAGCAACGGCCGCCGCGGGACCGTATTTCCGGGTGGTAGTTAGAAAGCACCCCCACCCCACCACGCTCAGAAATTGCCTCTAAAGCCAAGATTTACTCCACAAACTAATAGGTTTATTAAGGGTTAACACAAACCGAGGGATGATGCTTAGGGACAATGCAGGTGTGAATGGCTACCAGGGATATCAATATGTATGTGGTGAGAAAGTGTCTTTTAGGGAGGCAATGCAAAGGTGCTTTTAAGGGAGAGGATTAAGGACCAAAGGGAGGAGGGAGGAGGGAAGGAAACCCGACGCCGGTCCTCCTTAAGAGGTCGCGCTGTGTGTGCAAGTATGAGGAAAGGAATGTGTGTGTGTGTGTGTGTGTGTGTGTGTGTGTGAGGTGATGTTACCCTCCGGCGACTTGTCCAGCGTCGGTCGGTGGCCGGAAGGCAGGACGGCAGGTCCGTGGTGTCGGAGGGGCAGCCTCTCGGCAGCGGGTGCAGCGGCCGTTGGTTTCCTCTCCAGCGGCAGCAACACGGGGAGGGGGCTCCGGCCCCGACCCCAGGGCTCGGGACCCCGGCACGCTCGGCGCTGAGGCTCAGGCTGGACCCGGGGCAGGCAGGCAGGCAGGGTCCCAGCACCAGTGTCCGCAGCAGGGGGGTGTCCCACGCAGAAAGCGTCCGAACGGGCCTCAGGGAGGAGGGAAGGGCCCACCTGCTGCCCTCGCCACCTTTTATACCCCTTGACCCACCGGTCCAGTCAGTGTCACTGTCCAGAGCCAATGAGCGTCCATGAGCCCCACTTCAAGGCGGTGACTGCCAGGGGCACAGGATGGCTTGTTGTCCATCCTTTCTGTCCTGGACCACAGCTGTTGTTTTGGGTTCAGTTGTCCTTGAGAAGCAAGTCTGTTTTAGTTCGTTCGCTGGGGATAATCAGGAGAGGCCTTCGCTGGCTTAAAAGACATTTTGTTTAGACTTATGTGGGGAAGAAAAGAACAGTTTCCCACAGTAGATATATGGAATGGAATGTCTCTGGCCAATTTTGTTGTCTGTCTAATTCAGCCTCCTACGGGGGGGTCATAGATCTTCCAGTAGTGCCTGAGCCAACAGAGCAAAAAAGTGACCTTGGAGTCCCGGCAATAACAAAAACATTCCTCTTCTCAAGTCTTGTTCTTTGGAGTCTGGATGGGACATTATAGGAATGCATTCAAGTGCCCTTTTCTTCTGTACTTGGTGCAAAACAATTCTGTAGGCCCCTGTTATTGAGCTGTGTGTCTCTCTTCCTTGCTTATTTTGAATGTGTTCTGTGATTCCCAGATCTTCCAGAATATTTTTCACTTCAATTTCTTCCTCTTTGAGTGTTTGCTTTTGTGTTTTTTGTTGTTGTTGGGGTTTTTGGGGTTTTTTTTGTGTTTGTTTGTTTTTTTTCCAAACTGGGGGGGTGCTTGAGCCATGGGGCAAGATGTGTTAACTCCTCAAATTGCAGAGACTAAATTTTCTTATAATAGCTGCCACCTATAGAAAATGTTTCTGACTGCTTTAAAGGCTATTCCAAAACTAAGCATTTATTTGTGACTGTCGCGAGCCGGTACCGGGGGACTACCGGCTGTCAGGATACTTTTGCCACTCCCCCTCCCGATGTGGAGGGGTTTGTGAATGAGCCCGAGGGTCACACGCGGCGCTGCCTCTCACGGAGCAACGGCCGCCGCGGGACCGTATTTCCGGGTGGTAGTTAGAAAGCACCCCCACCCCACCACGCTCAGAAATTGCCTCTAAAGCCAAGATTTACTCCACAGACTAATTGATTTATTAAGGGTTAACACAAACCGAGGGATGATGTTTAGGGACAATGCAGGTGTGAATGGCTACCAGGGATATCAATATGTATGTAGTGAGAAAGTGTCCTTTAGGGAGGCAATGTGGGGAAGAAAAGAACAGTTTTCCACAGGTGCTTTTAAGGGAGAGGATTAAGGACCAAAGGGAGGAGGGGAGGAGGGAAGGAAACCCGACGCCGGTCCTCCTTAAGAGGTCGCGCTGTGTGCGAGTATGAGGAAAGGAATGTGTGTGTTTGTGTGTGTCCCACGCAGAAAGTGTCCGAACGGGCCTCAGGGAGGAGGGAAGGGCCCACCTGCTGCCCTCAGCACCTTTTATACCCCCTGACCCACCGGTCCAGTCAGTGTCACTGTCCAGAGCCAATGAGCGTCCATGAGCCCCACTTTAAGGCGGTGACTGCCAGGGGCACAGGATGGCTTGTCACCCATCCTTTCTGTCCCGGACCACAGCTGTTGTTTTGGGTTCAGTTGTCCTTGAGAAGCAAGTCTGTTTTACTTCGTTAGCTGGGGATAATCAGGAGAGGCCTTCGCTGGCTTAAAAGGCATTTTGTTTAGACTTATGTGGGGAAGAAAAGAACAGTTTCCCACAGTAACTCTGCCTATAGATTCATACAACAATAAAAAAAGGCATGTACAACCTACGTGTGCACTTAAAAGTTCAGATAGCATCTTTCTTCACAAAGAGTTCCATTTGTATATGTACAGAACTAGGGTGCTCAGCACACAGGTGACACACACAATGCTGCCTTCCTTTGGATAGGGATTGAATTCTAAGCTTCACTTGAGAAATTCCCACTTCCTACTTCTCCTGATTCGATAGAAGCCAATTCTCTTTCCCAGGGTTAATTCTTTCACCATTTTGTCATTCTGAGACATAGCCTGCATTAGATTCTCAAATGGGGTCAGCCTGTGCTGCCTGCCCTCTTCATCTCATGAACTTAGATAAGGACAAGACTATTAGAACATTAATGTCCTTCAAAGTAGCACAAAGAGGAACAAGCTAGATAAAAATAAATATAATGAGACAGGTGTTACTGTAACATGTTAAAGGAACAGCTTCAGTCAGTATTAATTTGATTTTGTATTCCAGTGTCTGCTTGGCACTGCAAAATGAGGTGCTCTGTGCCATTTCAGCGCAGTCACCGAGGCGGAGGGATCGCGGCTGATCGCGTCGCTGGACTCTTTGCCGAGGCGGCGAAACCGCGGCAACCGCAACAAGCGCAGAGAGAGGAAGTCTGTCTCCTTGCCCTGAGCTGGAAGTGACGTCTTCTGACCAATAGGGGACGGCTCTGCCTCAGCGTAGGCGGAGACCAGGCTGACAGCGGCCCAGCCCCCGTCACTTACAAGTGCAGCCCTTAAGGAGCGCGGCCAACAGGAAGGGCAAAGAGAGTGTGGTACATTGAAAGGGCATGGCGCAGCAGTTGGCGCGGGCATCTCGCGCTGGCAAGGCGTGCAAGGGGGGCGCAGCCCACTTCTTGGCTTCAGAGGTTTCTTAACTAGTGGTCGTTGCCTTCCCAGAAGAGTGTTAGTTATGGTTTTCACTCGGGCGAAAGCTGTTGCCAGGAGGACTGTGGCAACCCAGACGGAGGTCCCACACGGACATACTGCTGTCCAGGTCTCTGGTTGCAGGGAGCGCCTAAGCCTGTCGTTCCTACCAGAGGATAGCAGAGAGACTAGCTGTGTGAGGTGCAAGCAGATAAATGATCTACCCAGCATGGTTGCAGAGCTGAAGGAGGAGGTGGAGAGGCTAAAGAGTATCAGGAAGTGTGAGAGGGAGATAGACTGTTGGTATTGATAGTCATAGGATGCTCATTAGTAGATTCAATAGAAATATAGCCTAATAAAAATTTACTAAAATAATTAATTTGCTATACTAAGGGTTACTTTTAAAACAATGTGCTTTGTGAAACTGTCGGTCAATTATGCCAAGCATCCTGCAGGTTGTGATAACATCAAGTTTTCTAAGACCTGTGGGGCCTACAGACAACAGATCCACCTGTGCAATCTACCAGCGGGAGACTGGAGACAGGACCAGGATGAGAGACAGGACAAAGATGACAAAGGACTAGAATCAACAAAGACCCCCACAGGAGACCCTCGAGCATGCATAATTACAAAGATAGCCAATTCCAGGAAATAAAATGACTATGTAAAAGAATTCTGGGAACTCGTTGACATAAAATATGAATATGCATGTTTTTGGTGTATATTAGTTGGGGTGTTTTGTTAACTTGTTGGAGCACTTATGGTAGAGAATCCCCAGTGCTGCCCAGCGCTGCAATAAAGAATGCCTGCTCGATAACAGCTTGTTTGTTGTTATTGGGTCTTAATCTCGGAATCCTTACCCAGCCGCACCTAGCCTCCCACTTGGGTGAGGAGTGTTAGAAAGCAAGGGCATTTGGAAGCTCCGAACTTTTGTTTCAGTGGGAAGGACTCATGAAGGGGAGGTTCGTGGAGGACGCTCTCCCATGGGAGGGACCTCGTGGGGAAGCAGGGGAGGACTGTAAGGAATCCTTCTTCCTGCGGAGGAAGGAGCAGCAGGAACCACCAACCTGTGAACTGACTCTAAACCCCATCCCGTGTCCCTCTTTGCCACTGGGGGGAAGGAGGTAGATAAATCGGGAACAAAGTAATTTGGGCCCAGGAAGAAGGGAGGGGTGGGGGTAATGTATGTAAGCACTGCTCTTTGTGTTGTCTGTGTCCCATGTGCATTTGATTAGTGTGAATTATTTTTTTTCCCCAAGTTGAGTCTGTTTTGCCCATGTCCTTAATCAGTGAAGAACACTCCTTGTCCTTTGTCTCGACCCATGAGCTTCTAGTTGGCCTTTGTCTTCCCCATCCTACAGTGTGCGTGTGTGTGGGGAAGTTGAGTGAGCAGCCACATGGCTGTTTCTTTGTTGACGTGTTGGGTCCAAACCACAACAAACTCTCATGGCCAGATTAATGAACAGTGTAATTTATTGAAGCAACAGATGCACAAATTATTTTAGATTGCCAGAGATAAATTCACTGTCTGCAAAGCACATGCAAATGGATTGATACAGCTGGATTACACGCGTGTGGAACTAAAACAACTCTATAGAGTTTCCTGAGTTTCCCAGGGATGCACTCAGGATAGCCGAGTGTTCAAATCTTACCCAAAGGCATCCCTATGGGAGGGAAGAGAGGCTCAGCCTGTTGACTTGTCCCAAAGGTCAGGGGAATGGGGTCATCTGTGCAATGGTATCTTCCCTGACATCCACCCCCTCTCAGACTATTTTATAGTATTTTACTTTACAGGTGGAGCTTGAGTGACTCTAGTCATACATACCTTTATAATGGTTGGTGCAAAATTCTCTCGCTTTGCGTTTAAAGGCATAGACTAGAGAAAATTCAGTGCGCAAACTCAGTGAGGGGTGGTCACACCTTGGGCACCAGGGAAATTTTGGGATGGAGGTGTGTTTTGGTATTATAATGCGATTATAATGAGCAAAGTTCACTCTGAGGACAGCATTTCATCAACAGTTGACAGACTGTTGGCCCAGGGCATCAAATGTGCAGCTTATCAATTTTATTATGTATATTGTGTACCTTTAGATCCCTTTGTTATCACAGAGCATGGCCATGGTGTCTCCACTCTGCTCTGCCCTCTATGCAATTTCTCTTAGAGTCAGCACACCAAGTTCCCCTGATGTTGCCAGCATCTAGGGTTGCCTAGGGAATTGCCATGGTACAAACTTGTTGCACATTAGCTGCATTCCACCCTGCTTGAATGCTGTACCTTTCCTTAAAATGTGAATATAGGTTTAATTTCTAAGTCACCTCCAGCAATTAATCCACACTCAGTGAGGCTCAGGTAAGTACAAAGCAAGAACCAATCCCTTTCACATTTTCTGTGAGAAGGAAATAAAACAATAGCATCTTTCATAAGACAGTAATAAGATGAATTGTATTTCATAAGCTGGAAATCAATTCCTCCACTCTAAACAGTTTCCATCTGAAAACATTTATCTTGAAACATATGCCTGAAATAATAGTTTCCCACCAGCCTAAGCAACCCTTTCTTTCCACTTTTGTAATGGAACTTTTTGCCATGGCAATATTATTTTTTTTCTGGTACCAAGATAAGTTTCACAAGGACGATCTAAACAAAACTACTCGCAAACACTATTTCATGCATCATTGCTCCATTATTTTCAGCAGAACAAACTGATTAGTATGCATGAACTTATAATAAGCAACTATTTTACCAAGGGTTGACTGTACAAATACAGTGTTATTGAATCCTAGTGAGTGACATAATACAAACACTTAATTACACACCAAAAAATTGTAATTTAACAGGTTTTTTTGCTACTTTATATTAGATAATGTATCTTTGTAGAATTAGCAAACAAATAAAATTCAAAACTTCATTTTGTACATTAGATCAATTTAAATATATATTACAAACTTTCAAGGCTCATGTCACAGTTCATTTCCAATCAGCTTTAAAAATCTACCAGAATGGATGCCCCATTAGCATTGTATATCTACCACTTGCAAAATGGATAGCTTTTAGTTTGCATCTGGGGAGGAGGGGGAGGGGAAACCCCCACTCCTACAACATTACCAGTAGTGAGAAAGCATCACGGTTTGACTCAGGATGGGCAATTAAACCAGAGACAACAATGCTTCAAAATACAAGCCAAATTCAAAGACAGAAATAGTCTCTTAGAAATGTATTATATAAAGAATAGCAAGAGGCCAGAGCTCCAGATAAACTGATCTTCCTCCCTTCTTTAGTTTGCCAATTAAAACAGCTCCATAATATCCAGAAGCTTTATTTGAAAATTCTGCTGCCTTAAATACTTCTATTACAGTTAAACAATCCTGAAAGGTGCCAAATCAACGAACCCAAGAAATATATCCTTTTTGTTCTTTAGAAGAAACGATTACCTCCCTTCTTGTTCCTCTTTTCTCCCAGGCTGCTGTGATTTATAATGCAGGTATAAAACAGATAATATGGATGTTGGGAAGAATTACATAGTAACTAACACAGTAGGTCAGAGTTTCTTGGAAAAAAACACACCTGTCAGTCTAGCCATTCTTGATCCAGTCATTTTGACAGGAGAGATTCTATTCCAGTAATGAATGTTCCTCTATACTTTTCCCAAAACAACGGCGTGATGGAAAGTAGATTGGGAGAAGAAAGGAAAGGTGATAAAGGGAAAGACAAGTGCAGTATTCAGAAAACTGACTGCTTACTGTCAAGGCACTGAGAACCCTAACATTAAAAGCTTGGACTATTTTGCCACCCATTTTGAGTACAAGCAGAAAAGTTAACAGTATAGGTTTCAAGTCATTTAACAAGGAAAAAGCAAGTAGAAGATACTTTTTTTTCTATGTATAAAGACCTTGTAACAGATTAGAGCTACTATGCAGCAATTAAATCCAGACATGTTAAGGAAACCACAAAGCCTCTGGCAAGTTCCTCCATCTCCAGTATATTCATGATTATGAAAATACTATAACTATCAGCACACCATATTACAAGAAAACTTTTCAAGGGGTTGAATGAGCTTTTCCATGCTCCAATGAAGTACTACTTTACACTGAAATTTCAGTAGTACTGCAATCCTTTCTCTTTCACCCCTACCCTCAACAACTTTTTTCATTCCCCACCTCACAGAGGTATCTTAATGCTCCCCACTGGAAATGGCAACAGTAACACTTTCAGATTCTGTTGCTGCAGGGATTCTTGACACTTTCTTAGCAGGGCTTGGGATCTGCTAAGAAAGGGGAGGGAACCAACAAAACAAAACATTAAATGTGGTTTTCTAGTTCACAAACATTCATACTTCATGGATAGTGCAATTCTCAAACAACATTCATGCTACATTGGACAGTTTGGTCTTAAGTCATTCAAATCTGTCATGGTTTATGCAAACTGATTGCATGAAAAGAGCCAGTTTTCTTGTTTCTTTCTTGTGCAGTTTTGTTCTTGTTATGATTAAGTGTATTTTTTAAGTCCTATGCTATTTTTAATTTTTTTTACTTCTGGCTTATATGTTACATATCTTAACAAAGTACTTGATATAACTTGTTAAACCACTTTCTCTTTTAACGTTCATGCACATGCAAAGACAAACACATAAACTGTTCTACCATTTATATCAAACTATAAAGAGTGCTGAGTGTTCACCTCATGAACAATGCCTGGGTGGACAACTTCAACTCCTGCCTCTAAAGGTCCATCGATCATAAGAGGACGTCGTGCATAAGTTCTTCTGTGTTTTTCATCAACACGCACAAGGTACCATGTTCCTTCAAAGAGATTTTCCACTGAACACTGTGGAATATAGTTAGCTGTTAAAAAGCCAATAACATACTGTTAGTTGGTTCCTGGTGAGTTTTATATAACACAGGCTTTTGCAGTTTGGAAGTAGTAAGACAGAAAAAACAAGACTGCATTTTTAATTTCAGTCATATTGGACCAATGAACACAAGTACTTTAGGAGCTATTCAGAAGTACAAAGAATAAGATATTTCCTTTATTCTACACCTTAATAATTTCAAGTCATGCAAATTAAGCAACAAGTATTTTGCTGTAGGACTAGGAGTTATTTATATTTATGACATTCTTACCCAGATTATGTGCTTCCTGTCTAATTTTCATGTTTTCAGCAAAGATATCAGGTGCAATGCATTTTCTTGAGTCAAGTCTTATTTTAAGATCAGAAAGGCTGGCAGTTATTTTGTCCAGTGCAGAACCTACAATATAAAACCATCGTGTACAGTAGCACCAGTGCAGAGAACTGCACGCTAGCATGTTAGCATTCCAAGCCTATTAAAAATATTTTGCATTAGAGAAGCTAAATTTTTAGTAATTTAAAAATATGCCAAATTACTCAAGCAAAATGCTTAAAGCATATGAAGAATATTATCTATTTGCCAAAAGAGACACTTCAAACATTCCTTGGAGCTGGAACACCTTCAGTTTAACACTACTGTCTTTAGGCATTGTTCTGCAGGTTTACTTATGCTGCTGGGCATAAAAAAGCATTTAGAAGTGAATGCAGTTAATTAACATATCTTCCTTTCACTCACCAGGAGTGACATCCTGTGTAACTCTGATGGAATACAGTGTAGCAGCAAAACCAGAGCCATATGAGAACATACTAATTCTCTGTCCTGCGAGCTGCTCTGGGGAGTACCTGCAAAATCAAGCAAAAATTTTTTAAAGTGAGAATTAAGCCAAGGTGCCAATTTTAAATATCTAGAAAGCACAGCTACCTTAGAAAAAGCAGTAATCAAAATTATATTTACTACAATACACATTTAGTGTGCTAAATGCATTAATGATGACTTTTAAAAACAGGATGTCTAACACTGCTGTTACACAATGATTTTCAAAACTACCTAAGCAAAAGAGAACAAAGAAATGCTCAGAATATGATTATCTAGATGGCAACCAATTTTTGTTCTTAAGTGACCTAAAGCCTCAAATCAACTAAGTCCAAAGGAGGGCAACAAGATGATCAGAGGACTGGAGCACCTCTCCTATGAAGACAGGCTGACAGGTTGTTCAGCCTAGAGAAAAGAAGGTTCTGAGGAGACCTTATAGCAGTCTGAAAGGGGCCTACAGGAAAGCTGGAGAAGGACTTCTTATAAGGGCATGTAGTGATTGGACGAGAGGGAACAGTTTTAAACTTAGAGGGTAGATTTAGATTAGACATTAGGAAGACATTTTTTAGCGTGAGGGTGGTGAGACACTGGAACAGGTTGCCCAGTGAAGTTGTGGCTGCCCACTCCCTGGAAGTGTTCAAGGCCAGGTTGGATGGGGCTTTGAGCAACCTGGTCTAGTGGGAGGTGTCCCTGCCCGTGGCAGAGGGGTTGGAACTAGATGATCTTTAAGGTCCCTTCCAATTCAAACCATTCTAGAATTATAGTGGGATAGATAAGGCATTCAGGTTCTCTTTTCAACTGGGGTGTTGGGTGGGGGAGGGGTGTTGAGGCTGGGAAAAGATACACCCCCTTACAAATAAGATTGTACTTTGAAAGACATTAAGCTGGTGTTTCAGATCAGCTTCTGACACACAAGTTTTGAATCTGCTTGTGCTTGACCTGATAATGTATGCAGAATAATTTTCTAGCTTTAGTCTTGCTACTTAAGGCAATCTAGTAGGAAAAAGTTTGCTACATGGTGCTTTTACAAAAGGCTTTCTGAAACAAAAAATTGTCATGTGTTTACATATAAAAAGCTATGAGTTTTTCCAATTTTGTGCTTACTGAGCTAGAAGAGAGGCAAGGCAACCATAGACTGAAGTAGTATACATATTTCCATTCTGATTGGATATGAGTAGTGAAGCTTTGGTTTTCTGATTGAAGAGCTCTGCACTGGCTTTCATAAAGGCTTTTTCCACATCTCTGTCAAAATATGTATCTTCAAGTTTTACATCCCTATTAAAAGAGAATCAGAAACAGTTACTAAAATGGCAGCAAGGAAAAACACCTTGGATGTTGTAGAGAATGGCCTGTCTTCTCCCCCTACATAAGACTAAATAAACTGTCTTTTAAGCCAGCAGAGACCTTTTGCTGATTATACCCAGCAAACATCCTGACTTCCGGTGGCCTCTATGATGCTGTAGGTTCATGACAGATGTTTAACAAATTAAGACTATCTTAATAAGGAAAACAGCAGCCATTCTCACCTGAAAGCTTCCAAACCACTGAAAACACCATTTGCTGTTTCTAGGTTCTGGTCACCAAGAAAGTCATTCAGCAGTAGTCTAGCCACAGATTTCTGTACCAGTTTACAGTAGGGAGAATGAAAGATCATGAATCCAAAGTCATTCAAGGTGAAATGTCTGTCTATCCCCTCTGGAAGTAGCATAAATGTTGTGTTACAACTTATGTTTATTACTCATTTCAAGTATTAAAATAAAATAGGGGGGTGGCAGGATACCAGTCACACATCAGCATACAAAAGAGAACCATAAGACTAACTATTGTTGGCAAGTTGATTTAACACACTGCTGCTACTTGTATTTAAAAATTAGTTTCTTACTGATCTTGTGCACTATACAACTTATTATTATTAATATTGATATCTTAAGAGTCTTGGTAGAAGGGAACAATAAACTTTTAAGCACAATATTATACATTACACCAACAAAAGCTTGTAGAGACTACTGCTTGTTGACTATCAAGCACTTAGCCATACCAGAACAGAAATAAAACATTTCATTATGGGAGAGCACAAACATTTTAATTGTCTCAGAACACACAAAGAAAGGAACCATTTAACTAGTCTTTAGATTGGATGCTAAAACTTGAAAATACATTGTCTGTGTAGCTACATATTCCAATATTTGCCAGATCTTGCAATCATCAGGTGAGGCTACATACCCTTTTGCCACTGTGCATGGATTTTGTTGCGATAGACAGTATAGCAGCGATCTAATGCACTGAGGTAGCACTGTATAGATAGTTTACCATCAACTACAGGATATTCAGAAACCATATCTGGTTTATAGAAGTCATACACATGCTGCATGTGGGTTCCACGCAACCCTAATGGAGAAAAATTGACAGAAGTTGAAAATTACTTTATTCAGCTACTTTGAATCAGTTTGAACACAATGCTTAACACATGGAAAGCAAGTAATATTTGGCCTCAGTCAAGCAGGTTTTCATAGCACTTCAGGCCCTTTAAAGTAACATTTCACACAGTTCTCAATCACCTGTTACTCAAGTACAGTAAGACTGAGCATGACAAACTCTAGTAACAAATTATTTTCATCATTTCACTTTGAAAATAGAGCACTGTGTTATCCAGTTCTAGTCCACTCTCTCAATTTTATTGGAGAACCCCCAGGAAAAAAAGAGATAGAAGCATCTCTAGTTGTTTCTTGTTGCCTCCTATAACAGGACTTAGCCAAGTTAGCCCAGAGCAAGAGGAGACAAAGTACAATTTCTGACATTAGAATTTAACCCTCCAGCAACTGACAAAAACAGGGGACGGGCTTCAAAACGGATCCAGTATCTGACTGAAAAGTATCTCTCACGGGACTAACCTCTCTCAAAAATTAATGGAGCATTTGGACCAACTAGCATAGCAACGGCACCAGCTCCACCTGTTGGCCTGGCATTTCCAGTGGCATACACAGCTATGTCTCCAGCAACAACAAGTGCATAGCGCCCTGTGAAAAACACAGAAGTATGAAAAGTAGCCAAGAATCTAGCACATTTTAATATCCATCGGCAATTTTTAGACTTTGGTTATAGAGGAGATGACTCCAAGATTAAGGGGCTCTTCAATCCTGGCAGCCACCAATATTTAACAGAATATTTAACACCATTTCATTATTTTTTACATGTAACTGAACTAGGGGCAAATGGCCAGAACATTTAAGAAAAAGACTTCAGAAGCATACAAGAGTTTACCCTTTGGGTTTTATATGGCTAAACATGAACACTGTAATTGCAAGGCAGACTACTCAAAAATAGAGACTGACAACTTTTCAAGAAAATATCCTGAACTTACCATCCCATGAACTGGATTCAATCCAATTAATAGCATTAAAAAGGGCAGCGGTGCCTCCATAGCATGCATTGGTGGTGTCAATTCCTTCTACATCCGTATTACCAGATTCTTCAAAAAGTTGCATCAGGACAGTCTTTACAGATTTTGATTTATCAATTATTGTCTCTGTTCCAACTTCTAATCTCCCGATACAATCATAGGAAAGGCTGTTCCTCTCCATGAGCTTCTGAACCACAGTCAAACAGAGAGAATTAATATCCTCCCGGTCAGAGCAGAATCCCATCTTTGACTGGCCTAACCCAATGGTGTATTTGCCAGCATTCACACCATCATACTTCTCCAGCTCTGTCTGGTCAACGTACTGAGAGGGAAAATATATTTCCAGTGCAACAATTCCCACATCTTTGGGCCAACAGGATTTAGCATTCACTGGAAGAGACCCAGGCATTGTAGTAAATCTTTAAGAAAAAAAGAAAACCACAAAACCCAGCTGATTTATTCACATCCATTTTTAGAGACCTACTTCATTAATACTTTAATTTTCTGTAGATTTATAGAAAAGGTTAAGCTTTAGGAATTCTACAAATTCATTTAAAAATGGCAAGTCTTTGCCTCCAGGTGAAATGTTGGTCTGAGCATACTGTAAACATCATTAGAAGTTTTATAACATTTTATATTAAGAAGATATTTTAAGCTAAAGTATAATTTCAGCTCTGGAGATGAACATATATAGCTTAAGTCCAAGTTATTTCACTGAAGAAAAACACATGCTTAACAAATTGTTAGAAATGTACTGTTGTTTTCACACTCTAATGTTAGGAAGATAATTGTTTGTTTCTGCCATAACTTAATTAAACTTTATGGTGACTAAAGAGAAAAGTAAGATATGTGGGCACTCCAAGGACACATGGGGTGATTATGGTCCAAGAAACTGAGGGACTTAATTGAGCTCCATCCATAGTAACTGGGGGAGGTGAGATATCTGAAGCTTCCAAGGTACATGGAGCAGGATTTATGGCCCAAGATAAGACAGAACAAAGTCATTTACGGAACCAGATGGTGTAGATCATATTGGTGGTTGGGAAGACAAGCCAAGGGGGAAAGAAAGGTCAGAATTAAACTTTAATAGGTAAAAAGTAAACCCCTAGAATGGAATGTTGTAGTCCTTGGATGGCGGGTGCACCCCGAGCGTCTCGAGCTCGCATCTTTTGTTCTACCTGACCCCACCTTTTCAGGGGTCTTGACATATCTTGCGCAGACTCAGTGTGGAATTTTAGTGTTCTAGAAATGAGTCGGTGGGGCATGGGGGTCCAGGTGATCACTTGGGCCTCCCAGCTGGGTTGACTGAGCAATGACCCTTAGTTCTGCACATGTGCCCTGTTCGGTAGTCTTACAGGGGGCTTACACAAGATGGCACTCTGCCTCTGCAGGGTGCTGCTTGTATGCCACTGTTCCTTATCAAATAAGGACAATGTCCTGCCTATCAGGGTGGCCACCAAAAGAAAGGGCTCCCTTTGCAAGGACAGTGTCCAGCTTAATGGGATGACCACTGAAGGAGGGGCTCTTCTTGTGAGACCAGGGCCCAGTTTATCAGGTGGTTACCAAGTGAAGGTCTCTCCTTGCGAGAACAGAATCCAGGTGGCTTATCGAAAGAGTACTGCACCCGAACATAATGTCCATTTTGTCCGGGTGGCTGTTTTGAGACAAATATTAATGTAGGGACTCTATACCACAAACAGATGTCTTGATATCTTCAGAAATGTCTTTTTCCAGGGTGGTGATTCTAACATAACGGACAAAGGGAGAAGGGGAAAAAGAGGAAATGGCATGGGTAATCATGCATCGCACAATGGATAGGCCAACTATCAAAAATAAAAGCCCTGCAAACAAAGTTAGTCCTGTGTTCATCAACCATGCTCCCCACCCTGTAAATCCCAAAGACTGTAGGACAGATGATAGACACGAATCTTGACTCCAGCTGTCAAATTAGTCCTTTGGTTGCATGGCTTGGAAGAGTTCTGTTGTTTGGTCAGCTATTTCCTTCATTTTTTGCTCGAGCTTCTTCAATTGATGTGGTGGGGATACAACATTCTGCATCGGTTAAATTCAACATCCCACAGACTCCTTGTTCTTTAATCACTATCATATCCAAAGCTAAGTGGTTCTGAAGTGTCATCTTTCACACTTGCTGTACCTGTAAATTTAATTCTCCAAAAGCATATCTAGTCCAATTACTCAAAAGACATACTTGCCAAGTTATGTTCTCTAACACAAATTGATGCCTTTTTATAGTTACTTATGGGGTAAATATGTTTTCCAACATTAGAGATATTAATTGACCCTTGGTATAATAATCTGGTGTTACAATTCCATGCATTGCCCAACTGGGACGCTCTTTAGGCAAGTTTGCTTCTCAGCATGATTGTGGGGAAGTAGCTGCAAAATTGAAAATACAAGCATGGCCACTCTGGAGCAAAAGATTTGTTAAGAGAAGCTGGAAGCAGAGGGTGGCCTGTCACCTGAAGGGCATGTGAAACAGTTATCTCTGCATGTGGTCTGTGCCACACTAGACTAGAAAAAGACCCCCCTACAAGACCCCCCCACTTCACTTCTGTGAGGGAAAAGGACTTTGGGATACCTGGTCCTTTTAGGAAATCAGAAGGGAAACAATATGTATTGGTGGGAGTAGAGGTAGTATCAGGGTTAGTACAAGCAGAAGCTGTAACACAAGCAACAGGAGACAGTACAGTAAGGGTCTAAAAATATGGTTTAGTTTTTTAGCTAAACCAAAGTAAATTCAATCAAATAACAGTACCCACTTTTCTGCCAGGATAGTCCAAGAATGGGCAAAGACTGAAGGAGTTCAGTGGGTATTCCATACTCCCTATTACCCACAAGCAAATGGGATAGTAGAAAGAACAAACGGTCACCTTAAATGATTCTTAAGACCCCAAGATTCAGGGTGATCAGACTGGCTCTGGGATGCAACGACTAAGGTAAATGATCAGTGGGGAGTAAATGGATGTCCACGACTTAAAGTATTTTGCCCCAAAGCACCAACTATTCTCCCCACAAAATGATGGGCCTGATGATCCCAGGAACCCTTTTCACTATCCAGACCAACCAGTGCTGGTAGACCTACCTACAGTGGGGCAAGTCCCACTGGTACTAAAGACTCCCATAAATGGGAGCCCATGACAGAGAACATAAAATTAACACCAGGTGGATAGTCCCCTCTTTTTAAAACTGGTTCTGGTAGAGCCGGGTTTTCTTTTCTCTTACAGGAAAGGAATCCACTGAATACCAGAGAGGCCCGCAACAAACCGGAGGCTTATGCTGCTTTTGATTTTTTCAGTCATTTATACAATTTTTAGTATTGTATTTTTCATAGTATGTATATATTATCACCTCTCTCATTGTTTTGGATGACCTGTCTCTTCTTCCTTAGTATCAAGGGAGGAGATGAAAATGTTGCACATAATCTAGCATGGGACTTGATTCAGGGTTTTACACACATGTGGAATAATACAGATCAAGGACTATGTATTGCTATGCCTAGATCTGCTAAAGATAGTTTACGGTTTTTTGCTATTCCTATTAACTTGTCCTTTGTGTTTAATATGACTAAGGTAACACGCCCTGTCTATCTGCCAAAATTGTGGATTCAATATTATTATAATACCAGGATATGGTGGACTAAAATCTCACGAGTTGAAGGAGTAGAGGAAGTATGGATGCCCATAAATAAATACCTCCTCAATGCCAACCTATTTGGCTGAATATGTAAAGCTGCTATTCTGGCATTTGATCTGACCATCCCATATCAAGTATTGGGACCCAGATCACTAGTTGCTTCTGGAAACACGTGGAATGTGGTGGTAAAGTGTGGGCATCAGCTACGGGACCCACGCGGCCTTGATCTTGACAAACTACAGCTGTGCCCTTGGCAGTTAGAGAAAAACATGTTTGTGGGAAAAGAAGGTATGAGAGAGATACGGATGTGTGTTGACATTCTTGTAAGAAAATGTAAGAAACTTGTAACCTATCACAAAGTAAGATAGAACGGGTGAACAGAAGCTGTTAACCAATGGGACGGAAGCGTAAGGCGCGTGGACAGGAGAAAAAGGTATAAGAATGCGATGCAACCTATTAATAAAGGCTGTTACTTGTGACCATCACGGCGTCCCAGTCCCTTGCTCCGCCGCAGTAAAGAACACATTCCTGAACAACAGAGGGAGATGGTCTTGTGAGGACTATCCCTGGGATTAAAAATTTGATCACCTTAGTAAACCTGACTATTATGAGGCAAATTATGTCACAAATTCGACAGTGAACTGGTGTGTGG
Organism: Apus apus; assembly: GCF_020740795.1. Lineage (NCBI taxonomy): Eukaryota > Metazoa > Chordata > Aves > Apodiformes > Apodidae > Apus > Apus apus. The sequence goes on along the minus strand of NC_067311.1, from coordinate 10,202,576 downwards.
AACTTCCAAAGACTGTTGCCACCTGTCACAGTTTGACGCGGGAACGGCAATTAAGCCAGAGACAACAATGCTCTCGATCCCCTCCCCCTCCCACCCAGGGAGGGAAGGAGAGAGAGAATGAGAGAGAGACTCTCTGGATTGAAAACTAAACTACACAGATTTAATTAAACACTAATATGTACAAAAATATGTACAATTATATACAAATGTGTTCAGGAATGTGCAAGAGCCTCTTGCCTCCCCCCACCCCCAGCAACTCCCACAGCACTCTCCTTAGCTGGAACAGTCCCAAAAAGTCCTGGAGCACTGCTGGAGAGAGCGCAAAGTTATGAGGGTCAGCAGAGCTCAAGCCTAAGGGTTGACGGCGATGAATGGACGGAGCCCTCCCCGGATGCCAGCCATGGACGGAAGAGAAAGGAAGAAGCAGGAAGTTGTCTTCTGTGATCTCTGACCTTCCTCTGAGCTTACATAGATATATGGAATGGAATATCTCTGGCCAATTTTGCTGTCTGTCTAATTCAGCCTCCTACAAGGGGGGTGTGTCATAGATCTTCCCGTAGTGTCTGAGCCGGGAGAGGAAAGGTGCGACCTTGAAGACCCAGCAGTTACAAAAACATTCCATTCTTATCAGCCTTAGTTAGAACACACTGTGACTAGTTAAAAGAAACCTTGCTAAAGAAAAAACAAAACAGTAAGAGGAAAATTGGCTTCATCCTGGCTCAAACCAGGACATTCCACCCCTTATTCCATACCATATATTACATATAGGCTCTATATTTTACCAGCTGTCAAATTAAGGATTCTCCCCCAGAGTCAGATTACCTTGAGGTACACATTGTACTTCACCATCCTCCATCATCACACACCAGGTATGTCCAGGTCCCTGAGCAAAAGCAACACCCCGGACAGGTTTACCTTTGCCTGAAGCAGGATAGACCCAAACACTTTAACCCAGCAGGTTTCTTTCACGTACCACAGGGACTTTATCCCCACCTGCAGTATGTAGAAGGTCTGACTGAGCAGGACCAGCCCGATTGATGGATCCCCTGGTATTAACTAACAAGATTCCATCGCCGAGTTTTTACTGAAAAGGAAGAAGTACTCAAAAGTATTATTTCTTTTACAACACTGAGAATCCAAAGTGCTTTAATATGAAGAAATGAGAAGCCTGCTTTGTGTTCCCTTAAGATTCTGTAAATTTAATGTCACCATATTCTAGGATATACTATATCCTATTACTTTAACCTGTATTATGTATTATGCAGACAGGCATAATTTTCCTGTACTTTTGCTCACATCCTTACAGAACACTTGTCCCTTTTGTGCCCTGCTGTACCACCACATTGATCTTACTCAGCTTCTTCCATAAAATCACAATGAGCTGTATAAAGGAATAAAGCCTTTCTATGCAGAAATTATGACTTTACGTGATGCATGTTAAAACAAGTGTTAGGAAAACATCAAAAGTGTCTTCTGCTACATGCATGGTTGGATATCAAAGTCTTACATAAGACCTAAAGTAAGAGTGCATGGCTCACTGTTCATTTAAACTGCATCTAACAAAGTTTCAAACATACCTATGATGCACCTAGAATAATCCATTTTAAAGTGTTTAACTTATAGTGTTTATTCATATTAAAACATATAAATAGCAGAAGGCTGCTATTTAAAACTGCTTACTGGAACACCGCCGAACAGCATATTGTCACAAGATTTCGAGCAAGAAAACAAATTTCGCATTATTTGTGTGCTCTGCTGCCACCCGAGGCTCACGATTTCGCATCCGCTCACCCGAAAGCGCAGTGCCCACACACGCCACGCCCCCCGCCGAGCAGACCCCGCCACGCTGCTAAGGGTACCCCCACGCCTCAAGGATTGTTACCCCTGACCTGGCCGGGGAGACTGCGAAAAGCCACCGGGATAGGGGTGTCGCGCTCCACCCGCAGCGCAGGAACCGCCCGCGGTCCCGGACCTTGCACGTTGCGGAATGCCGTGGCCAGCTCCCGGGTGAGCGTCCGACTCGGGCAGAGGCAGATGAACAGCACGCAGGCGCGAAAAGCCTGCCTCCCTCCACCCCCTTTCCCCAGGCGAGGCTTCGGCCGCAGCGCTCCCGCTATGCCGGCTCAGCCCAGCCCACACCCCTGCGGGGTCGGAAGGGTTAGTGGACCAGAGCGTTCACCTGCGGACTCCCCCCATTCTAACGGGGTCCCTTGAGGTGAGGACAATATAGATTGTCTTAAACACCTTCCCTCCATGCTGGTGCAAGCTCAATAAAAGCTTGAAATAAAACCCACCAGCATCCAAAATTCCTGGTTTTGACAGTCCTTGACTACAGACTATCCTATGCTGTTGGCACCTTACCTTTATTACCATTTCATCTTTAAAGTTTCTCAAATGCTTTTAAGTTGCACCTTTTTGCACACCTAAGCCACAGCAGTAAAGGGAAACAGCACCATCACTCTTTTTAAACTAGCTGGACTCCAAAAAAAAAAAAAAAAAAAAAGGCAAGGAAAACAGAATGCCTGCCTCCAGGAAGCTGACCATAGTGGGCAGGATTAAGGACTTGTCATGGCACAGGCTTACACTGTGAGAAAGAGTGGCAGCCACAGCTTTCTTGAAGCTACAGCTGAGGAAGGGAGCACGATGGCCTGGAGACCTCCCAAGAGCTGCCAGGGCAAGTCCACATCACCTCTCAGCAGCACAACTAGCAAGTTACACACCTCCTGGGGACAAGGAGCAGCACTGAGTTTCAGACCTCGCTCCAAGAGCTGTATTTTACCCCAAATCCGCACAGACACTGAGGAGGAGAATGGTGGTTTCCTGCTCCTTTTATGAATGCAGACACACCACTAACAGTGAGATTTGCAAGGTCCCAGCTGGGAAAATGACTTTGGGGTCCAGCCTTCTTTGTGGCATAAAACACCTCCTTTTCTTTGAAAGAGGACAAAAGGGAAATACAAACAACTGCCAGCAGACTTCAGGCAGGTCCCAACTCAGCACAGTGCCTGGCAGCAGCCCTGAGGCTGAACCTTCTACCTGTAGCAGAGCTTGTTTCTGCTCAAAGAGCTGAAAATATAAAAGTCAAAAGCTACAGAGACTCTTATATGTTTATTTAAGTTATATACTAAAAGACAACACATGACAGCACATAATGGACTGGGCCTGTAGCAGACATGGAACAAGAGCTGTTTTTAAACCAGGCAGGGAATTATTAGGAAATTCAGTATGCCAAAAGGATTTGCATTATTGGTGAGGGCTGAGGTGAACTGTGTTTGTTCATTACAGAACTCTGAAATCAAAACTGGCATTTAATTCCATACTACTTGATGCAGTTCTCATCAGAAAACTTTTTGCAGAAGACAACTAAAAGGAGACTTTCTATGGCTCACCAAATACCATCTAACATAGCAACAGTCAGGGCTATCAGGTTATACTTTATAAGTTTGCTCTGATCGCTTAAGAAAATGGGACTAAGTCAGTTAGTCATTACAGGGGAAAAAAATATATTTACTTGATGCAAAACAAAACAGCCTTTTGTCCTCTTAGTCAAACTGCAAACAAGATTCCATTGCTGAGTTTTTACCGAAAAGGAAGAAGTACTCAAAAGCACAAAGTGCTTTAATATGAAGAAATGAGAAGCCTGCTTTGTGTTCCCTTAAGATTCTGTAGGGAATTATGAGCATCATAAGACAGCCACTACTGTTAGTGCTTCCAGATACCAGAAATGCATTCCCCAAAACAACTGGTGGCTTTGATTGCCTTTATTAAGAACGAGATGTTCCGTCAACAATTTGACTTCATTATTAAGTTTTTAATTAATACAAAATACTTGACTGAAAGTTAGAAAATAAAACCCAAGCCTGTTTTCCACAAGTAAAACATTTGATTTTTTTTTTATTTATTTCTGGAAGACTTGTAGAACAGACTTTGTTCATGAAAGCAAAGCCACTTCAGGCTGTTTTTCAGACGTTAAACAGTGATGATCTGGTAGCTTCAGTTATAGCTTCATTTACATAAACCTAGTTATTCCCACACAGATAAAAGGTTTATAGGTATCAAGTACATGCAGAACACTCGTCGTATCACGAGAGGTCAACTGCTTTTACCCGGATTGCTGCAACTCACCACAGCGTGGACCATGCAGGAACATAACCATATCCCCCACTCACCTCTGAGCCAAAAGAATGAGACAAAGTGATAAACAAGCAAACAGCGTAAAAAACCCACCAAACTACAGAAGACAGTATCTTGAATTGATTCATAAAGATGTCTCTGAAGCATCTCTCCCCGCGGACAGACGGAGCCCTCCCCGGACGCAGCCATGGAAGGAAGAGAAGGAAGAAGAAAAAAAAAAAAAAGGAAGTTGTCTTCTGTGATCTCTGACCTTCCTCTGAGCTTACGTAGATATATGGAATGGAATACCTCTGGCCAATTTTGCTGTCTGTCTAACTCAGCCTCCTACAGGGGGGTCATAGATCTCCCCATAGTGTCTGAGCCAGCAGAGTGAATGTGCGACCTTGAAGACCCAGCAGTTAAAAAAAGACTCCAATGTCTTATCAGCCTAGCTAGAACAGAATGTTGCTAGTTAAAAGAAAGCTCACTGAGGGGGAAAAAAAAAAAAAAAAAAATCAGTAAAAAGGGAAATTGGCTTCATCCTGGCTCAAACCAGGACACCTGATTTTTGGAAGGGACCCATGTGTTCCACCTGCCATGTGAACCACAAGGGTTTTCCTTCCCTGATATGCAAATGATCAGATGTTAGTGAATGTTCCCTAAGTCCGATTTGGCAAAGATTATATGAAGAAATGACTGTTTTACACCGCTCACGGTTGACAGGCCACCCACAGGCTTGTGCCTCTTTGTATAATTCAAAGATTCCTGAATGGCCCCTCTTACAGTGGAGCCATTCAAGCCATCTTTTCCATTCCTGATTTTCTCCTTCTGTGATACCTGATCGGATTTCTTTCACATCAATCCTAGCTAGCTCATCAACATAGTTATTCCACTTACTAGCTTCATTTTTCAAATTAGTCTGGTGAGAAGGAATACACCCTACATGAAAATTAGGGTTCTCTTTAGCAGTGTTCAGTATTTGTTGCCATTTTTCTTTATGCCAAACTGGCACTCCATTAATTTCCCAATTATTACTTTCCCAGAAAGCAATCCATTCTACATAGCCCTTAAAGACTGCAAAAGAATCTGTGTAAATGTACACAGCGACCTTGGAGGCTTTTTCTCTTACAAAAACATTAAGAACAGCGGCAGTGGTGGCGGGGGGGCGCCGGCGGTAGCGGCGGCGGCAGGGGCGGGAGGGTAAGTCGTGTACTCGGTCAGTAAAGGCTTCGCTGTCGAGCCCTGGTTTTGCAGGTCGAGGTCGTTAAGCTTATCTAAAACTTTTCATCAATTCTTCCACCGATCCCTGCGGCGCCTCATGATGACCGGGTGTCGCTGCTGCTCTCGTAGATGACGTAGATACGGGCGACGGTGGGTACAGTTCCGCCTTTGGTCTGCAGGCGGGACCGCCCTCTTCTTGGTTTTGTGCGGCTTCACTTCCGCTTCAGCTTCAGTCGGCTTTGTTCCGTCCTGCTGTGCACTTCCGGTCGTCAGGGCGGTGACCGGCCCCGGGAGGTGCCCTGACGGCAGCGGCGGGGGGACACAGCCAGAACCCGCGGACCCGGTATCGCTTCGTTTTGGCCAAAAGGATTTACAGGGGAAGAAGAGGCTGCGGCAGCACCGCTCTTATCCTCCCCATTAGGATTTAAGGCAGCGAAAGCAGAAGCGGCAACGACCCGGGCGACCCGCTCCCCTTTCATAGAACATAAGGTTTCTCTGATCAATTTCCATAATGTAGAATATTTGCTAGCCTCTTTTCCATCTTTTCCTCCGCTGCTGATGTTATCCCATAGGCTTAGACCTATGGCTTCCCAGGTGGACAACTCGAACGCTGTACCGATCCCAGAGATTAAGTTTCTGTCCCGTGCCCATTGCAACAAGCCTTTAAGTGCTTGCATCTCATAAGGAATTCCTCTCACAGAGAGTATAAGTTGGAGGAGCTTCACTACTGCTTCCTCTTCTTTGGTAAGCGTAGACCCCATCTCCTCCCCGACCGCTCACTTGCCTTTTAGTGAGAAGAGTAGTAAGTCCGAGGTGCACCTCTAACCCGCCGGTTGCGGGCCGCTCCGCTGGGCACTGCGGAACGAAGCCGTCGGGGCAACGGCTGATTTCGGCCGGTACCATCTCCCCCCTCTTCGTCCTGCCTTCTTCACGCTGTCCGGCAGCTTTAGCAGCGAATCTGAGGGTCCCTGTTCGGGCGCCAGTTGCAGGAGGATAAACCAAGGACAGACACACTCAAACCAATATGATTGGGTGCTGACAATTTAATCTGCGCGCCAAGCTTTCTTATATAGCCTCTTGTTGTGTACACGCGACCGAAACCACTCTTGTCATTGGTCAATTCTCATAAAGCCTGCCACGACGTAAACAGTGATTGGTTCCTAGCACGCACATGCGCAGTCATGACTCTCCGCCTCACTTCCTTCTTTGACACATCCGGAAGTTGTTTACTTCGCTGCTCACTTTTTTCAGTTGGTATCCATGGCAACGGCCTTGGCGAGGCCCCGATGTTTACAGTAAAGGCTGGATTGCTCACATATCCACTGCTCGCTAAAAAAGCCCTCTACAGTTATGGATGTCATGCTCAACATTAAAGGGGCCCTTCCTCCAGCCAGGTGGAGAGGGATAATTGAGTTTACTGGACAGCATGGATTTGATGGCCTGGCACAATAGAACCACAGAGTTCTAGAGCCCTGGTGGACACTGGTGCACAGTGCACTTTGATACCATCCAATCACAAAGGGGCAGACTCCATTACCATCTCTGGAGTCATTGAAAGGTCTCAAGAACTGCCTGTATTGGAGGCTGAAATTCCGTAACTGGGAATGATTGGGAGACCTGCCATATAGTGACTGGCCCAGATGCCCCATGCATCCTTGGTATAGACTTTCTCCAGAAAGGCTATTTTGAAGACCCAAAAGGGTATAATTGGGCCTTTGGAGTACCAGCTGTGGAGACTGAGGGCATTAACCAGCTGTCTACCCTGCCTTTTCTCTCAGATGACCCTTCTGTGGTGGGCCTGATGAGGGTGAAGGAACAGCAGGTACCAACAGCTTCTATTGCAGTACATCATCGGCAGTACCACACCAACAGAGACTCCCTGCCCCCCATACATAACCTGATTCATCAACTAGAGAGCCAAGGAGTGATCAGCAAGATTCATTCACCCTTTAACAGCCCTATATGGTCAGTGCAGAAGCCTGATGGAGAATGGAGATAAACTGTGGACTACTGTGATCTGAATGAAGTTATACCACCCATGAGTGCTGTGGTTCCAGACATGATGGAAATTCAATATGAACTGGAGTCCAAGGCAGCTAAATGGTATGCTGCTATTAACATTGCTAATGTGTTTTTCTCCATTCCCATGGCAGCAGAGTGCAGACTGCAATTTGCTTTCACCTGGAGGGATGTCCAGTATACCTGGAATCGACTGCCCCAGGGGTGGAAGCACAGCCCTAGCATCTGCCATAGAATAATCCACAGTGCGCTGGAGAAGGGTGGAGCTCTGGACCATCTGCAATACATTGATGACATCGTTGTATGGGGTAATACAGCAGAGGAAGTCTTCGAGACAGGTCAAAAGGTAATCGACATTTTGTTAGAGGCTGGCTTTGCTATAAAGAGAAGCAAGGTCAAGGGACCTGCCAGAGAGATCCATTTCCTAGGAGTTAGATGGCAAGATGGGCGCCAACACATCCCAATGGATGTAGTCAATAAATCAGCAACTATGTCTCCACCCACTAATAAGAAAAAGACGCAAACCTTAGGCACGGTGGGTTTTTGGAGAATGCGCATATCCGGGTACAACCAGATTGTAAAAACCCCTCTACGAAGTGACCCGAAAGAAAATAAGTTTTTCATGGGGCCCTGAACAAAAACAGGCCTTTGAACAGATAAAGTTATAGATACTCCATGCAATGGCCTTGGGACATGTTCGAAAGGACAGGAAATTAAAAACGTGCTCTACACTGCAGCTGGTGAAAATGGTCTTATCTGGAGCCTCTGGAAAAAAGCACCTGATGAGACCAGAGGCTGTCCCCTAAGATGTTTGAGCCAGCAATATAAAGGCTTGGAGGCCAATTATACCTCAATTTAAAAAAAGATACTGGCTGCCTATGAAGGACTTTGTCACGGTTTTACTCAAGATCAGCAATTAAACCAATGACAACAATGCTCTCGATCCCCTTCCCCTCCCACCGAGGTAGTGAAAGGTGAAAGAGGATGAGAGAGGGTTCCGGATTGAAAACTAAACTATACAGCTTTAATGAAATACTAACTGTGACTACACCTAAATACTAATGGTGATGACACCAAATTGGGGAGAGCAGTTGGCACTCTCGAGGGCAGAGAGGCCCTGCAGAGGGATCTGGACAAATTAGAGAGCTGGGCAATCACCAATCGCATGAAGTTTAACAAAGGAGAAATACCGGATTTTGCACCTCAGACACAGTTACCCTGGATATACATACAGTCTGGGGAGCAAGAGGGTGGAGAGCAGCCCTGCGGAGAGGGATCTGGGGGTTCTGGTCGATGGCAAGTTGAACATGAGCCAACAGTGTGCCCTGGCAGCCAGGAGGGCCAACCGAGTCCTGAGGTGCATCAAGCACAGCATTGCCAGCCGGTCAAGGGAGGTGATTGTCCCACTTTACTCTGCAGTGGTGCGGCCCCATCTTGAGTACTGTGTGCAGTTTTGGGCGCCACAGTACAAAAAGGATATAAAGCTACTAGAGAGTGTCCAGAGGAGGGCCACGAGGTTGGTGAAGGGTTTAGAGTGGATGCCATATGAGGAGCAGCTAAAGGCACTTAGTCTGTTCAGCCTTGAGAAGAGGAGACTGAAGGGAGACCTCATCGCAGCTTACTGCTTCCTCATTAGGGAAGGAAGAGGAGTAGGCGCTGACCTCTTCTCTCTGATGACCAACGATACGACCTGAGGGAATGGTAGGAAGATGTGCAGGGGGACGTTTAGGTTGGACATTAGGAAGAGATTCTTCACCAGAGGGTGGTGGAGCACTGGAATAGGCTCCCCAGGGAAGCAGTAATGGCACCAAGCCTGACAATATTCAAGAAACATTTGGAAAATGCCCTCAGGGACATGGTGTGAACTTTGGGGCTGTCCTGTTCTGGGGCGGGAGTTGGACTTGGTGATCCAGGCTGTCCGAGGAGGTGGTTGAGCCACCATCCCTAGAGACTTCTAAAAAGACAGATGTGGTGTCAGGAGACAAGGTTTAGTGGTGGATACGGCACAGTTAGGGTAGTGGTTGGACTCGATGATCTTGAAGGTCTTTTCCAACCAGAATAATACTGTGATACTGATAAAAGAAAATATGTACAATTATACACAAGTACGTTCATGAATGTGCAAAACGGTGATGGATAGACAGTTCTCCCCAGACACCAACCATGAACGGAAGAGAAGGGAAGAAGAAGAAGGAAGGAAGTTGACTCTACTGATCCCTGACCTTACACTGAGCTTACATAGATATACGGAATGGAATATCTCTGGCCAATTTTCCTGCCTATCTAATCCACTCCTCTCTATGGGAGGGTTGCAGATATGACTCTTTGCTCCTAGAGCATCTGAGGCTGCAGAGCAAAGTGCCCTTGATGTCTCGGCAGTAGCATAAACATTCCAGCGTCATCAGTCTACTAGCTGGAAAACTTGCTGCTAGTTAAAGGAGAGCTAACTGAAGAAAAAAATCAGTTAAACGAAAAATTACTTCATCCTGGCTTAAACCAGGACATTCCAGCCTTATTCCATACCATATATTACATATAGGATCTATATTTTACCAACTGTCTAAGGATTCTCCCCCAGAGTCAGATTACCTTGAGGTACATATTGTACTTCACCATTCTCCATCATAACACACCAGGTATGTCCAGGTCCCTGAGCGAAAGCAACTCCCTGGACAGGTTTCCCTTTACCCGAAGCAGGAAAAACCCAATCTTGCCCAACACATTCTTTCCATACCTGTACTTTGACTATCTCCCCTCATACCACAAAGGTTTCAACTGTTTAGCTTGCATAGTTGCAGCACATTTTTCACAGTCGCAGATAATCTGTGCAGTAGAATCCGTGGTTAAGTCCACCCCTCAGTCATGAGCCCATTTGTATGTTGCATTTCTGCCCTGATGACCTGAAGTGTCATGGGCCCATTGAGCCAGAAAGAGTTCAACCTTAAGTTCCCAGTCCAAGTCTGTTTGGAACACTTGGGCAACCTCATCTGCTCGTTGGCTGTGTTGATGTTCCTCAGTGGCTCGACTCAGAGGTACGTGTGCATCTACATGACGCACTTTTACAACCAGTTTCTCTATCCAAGCTGGAACATCATTCTGTTGTCCCGAAAGTCGGCAACCTAAATAGGTTTACCTTTTTGCTGCCAGTTGTTCTGCTGCCACTGCTTTAGCCAACCCCACAAGGCATTTGCTGCCATCCACGAGTCAGTGTAGAGAGAGAGTTTTGGCCACCCTTCTTGTTCACCAATGTCCAAAGCCAAAGGCTTTTAACTTTGCACATTGACTCAATTCACCTTTGCTTTCAGCTAGTTGTGTAGGATTCCACAAAGCACGTTTCCACTTTCGGTGATTCCCTACAAGACAAGACGACAGGAACCATCAGTAAAACAGAGCAAACTGTTCCTCAGTCTCTGGTAGATTATCATATGCTGGAACTTCATGAGCCTGTCTCACCACTTCTTTTGGTGGTGTCTTGGTTTGAACCAGGATTAAGCCAATTTTCCTTTTACTGATTTATTTTTCCTTCAGTAAGCTTTCTTTTAACTAGCACCAGTGCATTCTAACTAAGGCTGATAAGAATGGAATGTTTTTGTAACTGCTGTGTCTTCAAGGTCAGACCTTTACTCTGCCAGCTCAGACAGATCTATGACCTCCCCGTAGGAGGCTGAATTAGACAGACAGCAAAATTGGCCGGACATGGTCCATTCCATATATCTACATAAGCTCAGAGGAAGGTCAGAGATCACAGAAGACAACTTCCTTCCTGCTTCTTTTTTCCTTCTCTTCTGTCCATGGCCGGCATCCGGGGAGGATTCGGTCCATCCATCACCGTCGACCCTTAGGCTCGAGTTCTCCTGACCCTCATCACTGTGCTTTCTCCAGCAGCAGGATTTTTCAGGACTATTCACAGCTAAGGAGAGTGCTGTGGGAGTTTCTGGGGGTGGGGGGAGGCCAGAGGCTTTTGCACATATCTGAACATATTTGTATATAATTGTACATATTTTCTTATATCATTAGTGTTTAATTAAAGCTGAGTATTTTTCAATACAGCCAAGTCTCTCTCACCTGAGGTGAAGGGGGAGGGGAACGAGAGCATTGTTGTTGGACCCGAGTCAAACGGTGAAAACAATTTATTGGCGCCTAGCATGGGGCTCGATTTTAAGCCCAGATTACACATTTTCATTAATTGGGAGTGTTCAAAATTCCATCTCTGATAGGAGGAATCACTCAGATAGCAATGGGCAACAGTTTTGCTGAATTTCCTGATGGATTGAAAACTGAACAGACACTTTCTGCAATTAATCTATTGGACCTTTTGCCCAACCTACAACTGTACATGTGGTATGCAGCCAAGGGCATGCTGCTCTTTGTAGCTGCTCTAGTGATTGTTTTATGGTTTATCGACAGAACTGTAGGCATAATCAACCGTATAATTTCCAGCTTAGTGATCCTAGGGATTATGATACTGATCTTTATGGGGGCACTGTATGTCTACAGTTACAGTACAAATCCTAGTGGTACAACTCCCAGCTCTTCATCTGAATAGCATTGTTGCAGTAGGGATGCTTCTGCTGAATGTTTATAATGTATTGTGGATATGTAGGGTGAGGTGTTGCTCCAGTCACTGCCATTCCCCCACAAGCAATGCTGCTGCCACTGCTGCTGCCACCTGTAATGCTGCCACCACCACTGCTGCTGATACCACCACTCGTACTGCTATAAAAACAGCTGCTTCTATAAGTGCTGCTACAAAAACAGGTGCTTCTACAAAGATAAAGTTCACTCCCTTTCAAATCAGGCTAGTTCATCCTGTGACCAGGAGCAAAGCAAAGGCAAAATGCTCCTCCCTGAGACATCCAGAGTTCCTTCAAGCAACAACAGAGGCTGAAAATGAGGAGGCAGAGGATTCTAAATCAGTTGATGGAGCAGGTACCTCGCAAACAGATAAAAAATCAGGCCACTCTCAAACAGATAGAAGAGCAAGTGTTGCAGAATGGCTTGAGCAGCAGGGCCATGGGCCCCTGCTATCTCCTCGAGAGGCCTTGAGAGTGTAGCACAAACAGCAGCTGTACAAGCAATCTCTTTTTTTAGCCTAACACAAGTATAAACAATCTCTGTTAGCTTAAACTAACTCAAGGACAAGGTAGAGAAGTAGAATGATAGAAAACAAGGAAGAACCCTGGAACTCAGATGTGTGTTATTATCCAGTAAAATCACTGCAAGTAGTTGCCGTCCAGTGAAATCACTACAAGTAGTTACTATCCAATGAATTCACTATGCGTGGTTACTATCCAATGAATTCACTACATGTAGGTTTGGAAAAGGGTATAAAAGTAACACTGTGTATTCAATAAATCGAAGCTTGCTTTATCAATCACATTGATTCCGGACTGCTTGCTTCCCTCGCCACCGGCAAGCAAGCCCTCCCCAAACAGATGACGACGATGATCTTGTCCAGCCTTTCTCTATGAAAGGACTTTACCCTCACTGATGGTGAGGGAATTCTTCCATGGTTGCTCCGATGCTTGGATAGTGGTGCTGAAACCTACAACGTGGATGAGAGAGAAGCCAAGCAGTTGGGATCCCTGGCCAGAGATGCTGGTATTGATAGAGCACTTAGGAGTAAGGTGGTGTGGGAAACTGTTCTTTTCTTCCCCAGTACCGGTTTGCGACAGATGGGAACTACCACCCTGTGGGACCAACTTCTTTCTGCTGTGAGGTAGAGATACCCCCACAAGGATGACATCGAATGGTGCTGTAGCAGAACACCCACTCTTGAGAAAGCCATCACATACTTGAGAGAGATAGCTGTGCGAGAGGTGATCTATGATAAAGATGGACTTAAAATCCTGACGACATTCTCTATGACACAGATGTTCTGGAGGTTTGCATAGGCTGTACCAGCAGCACATGCCCATATATTCTCCTTCATGGGGTGCTTTGAGAATTACGCAAGACCAACTGTGCGTGAGGTGGCTTTCAAAGCATGACAGTATGGAGATATGATCTCTGATTCCCATCAGTTCCACACTGTCCTGGTTTGAGCCAGGATAAAGCCAGTTTTTCTTTTGCTGATTCCTTTTTTTTCTTTTCAGTGAGCTTTCTTCAACTAGCAACTGCGTGTTCTACTAGGTTGATAAGACACTGGAATGTTTTTATAATTGCTGGGCCCTCAAGGTCGTGCCTTTGCTCTGCCGGCTCAGACACCGTGGGGGGATTTGTGGCCCCCCCATGGGAGGATGGGTTAGATGAACAGCAAAACTGGCCAGAGATATTCCATCCCATATATCTACGTAGGCTCGGGGGAAGGTCAGAGATGACAGAAGAAAACTTCCTTCCTTCCTGCTTCGCCTCTCTGTCTCCCTTCCTTCTTCTCTCTCTCTCTCTCTCTTTCTTTCATTCGTGGCCGGCGTCTGGGAAAACACCATCTGCCCATCATCGTCGACCCATCGACCTCAAGCCCTCCTGACCCTCATAACTCTCTGCCTTTCTCCAGGAGCAGCTTCGGGATTCCTTGGAATTGTCTCATCTGAGGGAAGTGCTGTGGGAGTTGCTGGGGGTGGGGGGAGGCGAGAGGCTTCTACCCACACCTTTGTATAATCACATATATATATACACATATATACTCTCATATCACATATTAGTATTCTAAATAAAGCTGCACGGTTCAGTTTTCAATCCAGCCAAGTCTCTCTCTTTTTCTCTCTCTCCTTCCCTACCTGGGTGGGAGGGGGAGGGGATCGAGAGCATTGTTGTCAAACTGAGTCAAACGGTGACACACACCTCAGCCATTGAAGAAATGACTGACAGAAAGAATGCCAAACAGATGGGGAGGTAAACTCCAGATTCTCCCTAGAGACAACTGGTCACAAGTTGCAGTCATTAAGATGTCCTGCTACGAAACAGAAATGAGAGAGACAGGACCCACTGCGACGCCACCTGTGGTCTCTCTTGTAAAATTATTGTGAAGAGGACATGAGAATCTGTGTCAAGAAACCCACTGATATTCTCGAGATACTCGTGCAAGGGTATACTAAACAGAACAGAGGCAGGTGATGGTTCTTCCAAGAAGAAGGCTGCACCAGTCATCACCCAGGATGGTGCATCAAACTCTAATGCTCAATATTAGAGGTGCTCTGACTCCAGCCAGGGGGAGGAGAGGAACAACTGGGTTTATTGGACTATGTAGATTCGGTGGCCTATCACATTAGAACCACAAAGGTATAAAGCCCTGGTGGACACTGGTGTACAGTGCACACTAATGACATTGAATCATAAAGGGACAGACTCTGTCACTATCTCTGGAGTGACAGGAGGTTCTCAACAACTGACTGTTGTGGAGGCCGGTGTGAGCCTCACTGGTAAGGAGTGGCAAATGCACCCTATAGTGCCTGGCCCAGATGCTCCGTGCATCCTTGGCATAGACTATCTCAGGAAAGGATACTTTCATGACCTGAAAGGGTACCAGAGGGCCTTTGGTATAGTGGCTGTAGAGATTGAGGACACTGAACAGCTGCATACTTTGCCTGGCCTTTCAGATGACCCTTCTCTAGTAGGGTTGCTGAAGGTTGAAGACCAACAGGTGCCAATTGCCACTTCAGCGGTGCATAGACGACAATATCGCACCAACAGAGACTCTGTGATCCCCATCCATAAGCTGATCCGGCAATAGGAGAGCCAAGGAGTGATCAGCAGGACTCACTCACCCTTCAACAGTCCTATTTGGCCAGTGCGAAAGCCTGATGGCGAGTGGAGGCTGACAGTGGACTATCGTGACCTTAATGAGGTGACACCACCACTCAGTGCTGCTGTGCTGGACATGCTAGAACTTCAGTACAAGCTGGAGTTGAAAGCAGCCAG
Organism: Apus apus; assembly: GCF_020740795.1. Classification (NCBI taxonomy): domain Eukaryota; kingdom Metazoa; phylum Chordata; class Aves; order Apodiformes; family Apodidae; genus Apus; species Apus apus. The sequence continues at coordinate 10,187,363 of NC_067311.1, read as the reverse complement.
GTGGTGTGCCACTGCTGACATTGCTCATGCCTTTTTCTCTGTTCCTCTAGCACCAGAGTGCAGGCCACAGTTTGCTTTCACCTGGAGGGGAGTCCAGTACACCTGGAATCGACTGCCCCAGGGGTGGAAGCACAGCTCAACCATTTGCCATGGACTGATCCATGCAGCACTGGAGAAGGGTGGAGCTCCAGAACACCTGCAGTACATCAATGACATCATTGTGTGGGGTGACACACCAGAAGAAGTTTTTGAGAAAGGTAAAAAGATCATCAAAATTCTTCTGGATGCTGGTTTTGCTGTAAAGAGGAGCAAGGTCAAGGGACCTTCCCAAGAGATCCAGTTCCTGGGAATCAAGTGGCAAGATGGTCGTTGCCAGATCTCAATCGATGTGATTAACAAAATAACAGCTATGGCCCCACCATCTACTAAAAAGGACACTCAAACCTTTTTAGGGACTGTTGGTTTCTGGAGAATGCATATTCCATGTCACAGTGAAATTGTGAAACCTCTCTATGAGGTGACCCGAAAGAAGAGTGACTTCAATTGGGGTCCTAACCAACAGAAAGCTTTTGAGCAGATCAAAAAGGAGATTGTGCAGGCAATGGCCCTTGGACCAGTTCAAACAGGGCCAGACATCAGGAATGTGCTCTACACTGCAGCCGGACACAATGGTCCCAACTGGAGCCTCTGGCAGAAAGCACCAGGGGAGACTCGAGGTCGACCCTTGGGATTCTGGAGCCGGAGCTACAGAGCTTCCGAGGCCAACTACACAACATCTGAGAAGGAGATACTTGCAGTGCATGAAGGAGTTAGAGCTGCTTCAGAAGTGATTGGCACTGAAGCACAGCTCCTCCTGGTGCCCAGATTACCAGTGCTGAGATTCATGTTCCAGAGTATCCTTTCTCCTGTCCATCATGCCACCAATGCAACCTGGAATAAATGGACTGCTTTAATCACCCAGTGAGTTCGAATAGGAAGACCTAATCGCCCAGGTATTGTAGAAGCAATTACAAACTGGCCAGAAGGCACCCACTTTGGAATGCCACCACAAGAAGTGGTGAGATGGGCTCAAGGAGCTCCACCATATGATCATCTACCAGAGACTGAGAAACAATTTGCTCTTTTCACTGATGGCTCCTGTCATCTTGTAGGGAATTGCCGGAAGTGGAAAGCTGCCGTGTGGAGTCCTACACGAATAGCTGCACAAGCAGCTGAAGGAGAAGGTGAATCGCGTCAGTTTGCAGAGGTAAAAGCCATCCAGCTGGCTTTGGACATTGCTGAGTGAGAAGGGTGGCCAAGACTCTACCTCTACACTGACTCGTGGATGGCAGCAAATGCCTTGTGGGGTTGGCTAAAGCAGTGGCAGCAGAACAACTGGCAGTGAAAAGGTAAACCTATTTGTGTTGCTCACCTGTGGAAAGCCATTTCAGTTTGGATAGAGAAACTGATGGTGAAAGAGCATCATGTAGATGCACACGTGCCTCTGAGTCGAGCCACTGAGGAACATCAACACAACCAACGAGCAGATGAGGCTGCTCAAGTGTTCCAAATAGCTGTGGACTGGGAACGTGAAGGTGAACTCTTTCTGGTTCGATGGGCCCATGACACTTCAGGCCATTAGAGCAGAGATGCGACATATAAATGGGCTCGTGACCGAGGGGTGGACTTAACCATGGACACTATTGCACAGGTGATCCACGATTGTGAGACATGCACTGCAATTAAGCAGGCAAAACGGTTGAAACCTTTGTGGTATGAGGGGAGGTGGTCAAAGTACAGGTATGAGGAGGCCTGGCAAATTGACTACATCACACTGCCTCAGAGCCGCCAGGGTAAGCGCTATGTGCTTACAATGGTGGAAACAAGTACAGGATGGTTGGAGGCATATCCTGTGCCTCATGCCACAGCCAGGAATACTATCCTGGGCCTTGAGAAGCAAATTTTGTGGTGACATTGTCCTCCGGAGAGAATTGAGTCAGACAATGTGACTCATTTCAAAAACAGTCTTGTCACTGACTGGACTAAAGCGCATGGTATTGAGTGGATATACCTTATTCCATAATATGCACAAGCCTCAGGGAAAGTTGAAAGGTACAATGGTTTGTCGAATGCTACCCTAAAGGCAATGGGTGGTGGAACTTTCAAAAACTGGGACAAAAATTTGGCAAAGGCCACCTGGTTAGTTAATACCAGGGGATCCATCAATGGGGCTGGTCCTGCCCAGTCAGAACTTTTACACACTGCAGATGGGGATAAAGTCCCTGTGGTATGTGATAGAAACCTGCTGGGTAAAAGTGTTTGGGTCTATCCTGCTTCAGGCAAAGGTAAACCTGTCCGGGTTGTTGCTTTTGCTCAGGGACCTGGACATACCTGGTGTGTGATGATGGAGGATAATGAAGTACAACATGTACCTCAAGGTAATCTGACTTTGGGAGAGAATCCTTAATTTGACAGTTGGTAGAATATAGATCCTGCGTGTAATATATATGGTCTGGAATAAGGGGTGGAATGTCCTGGTTTGAGCCAGGATGAAGCCCATTTTCCTTCTGCTGATTTTTTTTTTTTTTTCCCCTTCAGTAAGCTCTTTTAACTAGCAGCAAGTATTCCAGCTAGTGGATTGATAACACTGGAATGTTTATGTTACTGCTGGGACTTCAAGGTCACTGCTCTACTTGTTGATTATGCAGCTCTAATGCTACCAGGAGCAGAAGAGTCGTATCTGCAGCCCTCCCGTAGGGAGGAGTGGACTAGACGGACAGCAAAATTGTCCAAAGTATTCCATTCCATATATCTACGTAAGCTCAGTGTAAGGTCAGAGATCACAGAAGTCAACTTCCTTCTTGCTTCCCCTTCCCTTCTCTTCTGTCCATGGCCGGCATCCGGGGAGGACTCCATCTATCCATCACCATTGATTGCTATGCTTGTGCATTCCTGACTCTCATAACTCTACCCTCAGCTGCCGTTTGCTCTGCTGCTATCCCTGGCAGCGGTCCAGGATATTTCGGAACTGCTCACAGCTAAGGAGAGTGCCATGGGAGTTGCTGGGGGGGGCGGGGAGGCAATAGGGTTTTGCACATTCCTGCATAGACTTGTATATAACTGTACATATTTTCTTTCATCATTAATATTTAATTAAAGCTGCCTAGTTTACTTTTCAATCCAGCAAGTCTCTCTCCTCCTTATTTCTCTTCTTTTCCTACCTGGGTGGGAGCGGGAGGGGTTCAAGAGCATTGATGCCACTGCTTTAATCGCCAATCCTGAGTCAAACCTTGACAATGATCTAGACCAGGGGATAGAGTGCTCCCTTAGTAAATTTGCAGATGGCACTAAGCTGGGTGGAAGTGTTGATCTGCCTGAGGGTAGGGAGGCTCTACAGAGGGATCTAGACAGGCTCAATCGATGGGCCGAGGCCGATTGCATGAGTTTCAATGAGGCCAAATGTCGGGTACTGCACTTTGGCCACAACAACCCCCAGCAGTGCTACAGGCTTGGGGAGGAGTGGCTGGAGAGCTGCCCAGCAGAAAGGGACCTGGGGGTGTTGATTGACAGCCGGCTGAACATGAGCCAGCAGTGTGCCCAAGTGGCCAAGAGGGCAAATAGCATCCTGGCCTGTATAAGGAATAGTGTGGCCATCAGGACCAGGAAAGTGATCTTATCTTGTACTTGGCACTGGTGAAGCTGCACCTCGAGTTCACTCTGTTCAGTTTTGGGACCCTAACTACAGAAGGGACATTGAGCTACTAGAGTATGTCCAAAGAAGGGCAACGAAGCTGATAAAGTGTTTGGAGCATATGTCTTATGAGGAGCAGCTGAGGGAGCTGGGGTTGTTTAGCCTTGAGAAAAGGAGGCTGAGGGGAGACCTTATCGCTCTCTATAACTGCCTTAAAGAAGGTTGTGAAGAGGTGGGGATCAGTCTGTTCAATGGAGTTACAAGTGATCGGGCAGGAGACAATGGCCTCAAGTTGCACCAGGGGAGGTTCAGATTGGGTGTTAGGAAGAATTTCTTCACCAAAAGGGTTATCAGGCATTGGAACAGGCTGCCCAGGGCAGTGGTGGAGTCACCATGCCTGGAAGTATTTAAGAGTCATATAGACATAGTACTTAGGGATATGGTTTATTTAAGGATTTGTCAGTGTTAGGTTAATGGTTGGACTGGATGATCTCGAAGGTCTTTTCAAACCAAGTTGATTGTGTGATTCCCTTTTCCTCTTGATGGGGGGGAGGGGGCTGGCTCTTTGGGGCAACCCTGACAGCTGAGATGCTGGCCTGTGGGGACCAGGAGGGAGAAAGATTTTCTTCAAAATGATAGAGGTGGTGAGACATTCTCTCCAAAGTTGTTGTATCAGAATCTGGACAATACATTGTCACCAAGATGTTGGAATATGATGCTGGTGCATTTTAGGCCACCATCCACCACATGGCCGTATACACAGGTTGTCATCCACCACGTCTTTGGAGACCTGATTGTCATCCAGGTCACCGTAGGAAACTTACAGCACCTCCTGTTCTCTCCGGTATTGGATGCCTTCCTCAGCAGTAGTCCACTTCCCTTGGTAATTCACAAGATCCCCCTTGAATGGATATCTTGCCTTCATGCTTGACAGCAGCTGCCTGCAGAGACTGCAAATTGCTGACTCTTTTCCAATTCCTCAGTCAATTCCCTGGTTCTTAGCAAGGGATCCCAGCTGTTGGGCTTCCTTACCTTCTAATTCCTGACTGTTGGCCCCAGTATCTTGGCATTGGAGCAGCCAGGTCCTGAAATTCTCTTGAGGTCAGAGACCAGGTAATTTCAATCTCTTGGGTGTTTCCTCTTATTTCTTCCTCCTGTTTCTTTGCTAACTGACCAGCTTCCCGATCAGACCCTTCTTTCTCCTGTACTAATTGATGATGATGGAAGGAAAGGGGGCCCAACAGAGTTGCTTAATATTCAAGCACCACCTCATCCAAGCTCAAGATGGAAGTGTCCCGAAGAGTAAGAAATCAAGTAAGAGAGCCAGGAGACCTGCATGGTTGAGCAGGGAACTTCTGAACAAACTTCAGTGGAAGAAAGAAGTTTATAGATCAAGGAAGAAGGGGTTGACCAATTGGGATGAATACAAGAATGTGGTCAGAGAGTGTAGGGATGCAACAAGGAAAGCTAAGGCCTCCTTAGAATTAAAACTGGCAAGGGAAGTCAAGGACAACAAGAAAGGCTTCTTCCAGTACTTTGGAGGGAAAAGGAAGACTGAGATAGCTGAAAGAAAAGGCAGGAGCCATTTTGCTGTGCAAAGCAACTGTTTCATTGTTCTGTGAGTGCTCTTTTATTCATACAGAAATGGATCTAGCTAATCAGCCAATAGGATGTTTTCAAAATACTTGAGCATGCAGCCTTCCTGTGATACACTCATGCTTGCTGACTTAGTCTTCCAAGCTATGTCCTGGTTGAGCTTGGATGAAGCCAATTTTCCTTTTGCTGAAGAGACTCCAAGGTCATGTCTTTGCCCTGCCAGCTCAGACACTAGCAGGAGATCTATGACACCCTCCCATAGGGGAGGCTGAACTAGATGGACAGCAAAATTGGCCAGAGATATTCCATTCCATATATCTATGTAAGCTCAGAGGAAGGTCAGAGATCACAGAAGACAACTTCCTTCCTGTTTCTTCTCCCCTTCTCTTCTGTCCATGGCCAGTGTCGAGGGCCGGTATCGGGGGCTACCAGCTGTCAGGATGCTTCCGCGACTTCACCCCCCAATGTGGAGAGGTTTGTGAATGTGACCGAGGGCTCACACGTGGAGCTCGCCTCTCACAGAGGAACAGACGCTGTGGGACCGTATCTTAGAGGGTAGATTAGAATACCCTCTCACCACACTCACAAATTGTTACTGAGACCAATGTTTAGTTTACGAATTAATTGGTTTATTAAGGGTCAACACAAACTGAGGGATTAAGGTTCAGGAGAGGTTGTCTAGGTATATATGGGAAAACTGATTCAAAGATACTATACTCTTATTAAATGCACACTCCCAGGGAGAGGTGGAGAATCAAGGGAGTGAAAGGGTAGGAGTTGAGCCCGGTAGGAAAGTTAGAGTGTGTGTGTGTGTGTACTTACCCTCCTCCATAGGGCGTGGTTCCTGGGATGCGGCTGGCAGAGCTCGGCAGGAGATCCGTGGGGGGGCCGGCTTCCCGGTAACCGGGGCAACCACTTCCAGCAGCAGGCAGATGTTGCAAACACAGCTCTAATCCTGAGGCAGGGTGGCAAGCGTAGGCTAGGCAAGCTCCTACTCCGATACGGTTTGGTTTAGGCTCGGGCACGCAGCAATCCCTCGAAAGCGGGCAGTCCTCGGCGAACAGGCTTGAACCCCCACGGAGCAGGCAGGGCCCCCGCGAAGTGGGCACAGGCGACCCCCCCCCTTCCTTCTGAGCTCCTCAGGACAGCGGTTGCTGGCATTCCAGGCGGCTTATGGTACTGCAGCAGGGTCTCCTCCCGGCCAGGCAGAGAACCCCGGGCCTGCACATCTTGCCCTCTTTTATAGATCAGAAATCACTGTTTGAGAAAGTACCACTGTTCAAATTAGCACTGGCCAGGTATGTACTCTGTCAGAGGCAGTCTTTAACCTATTGTCCATTTTTCTGCCAGATATTATAACCCACATGCTCTTTTCTTGCTGTGGACTTATCTGGTAGAACAGGGGGCCTGTTCCAGTCTGTCCTTGGCTAAATCAGCAAAAAGATGCTGCTCTTGCTTTGCTGGCTTGAAAGGCATTTTGTTTAGTCTTATGTGGGGGGAGAGAAGATGGACCGTTCCCCACAGCCAGCATCCACGGAGGACTCCATCTATCTGTCACTGTAGACCCCTAGGCTCGTGCATCCCTCAACCCTCATAACTCTACGCTCTCTCCGGCAATGATCCTGGACTTTTCAGGACTGTTCACAGTGAATGAGAGTGCTGTGGGACTTGCTGGGGGGAGGCAAGAAGCTTTGTCACATTCCTGAACACATTCGTATATAATTTTACATATTTTCTTTCATCGTTGGTGTTTAATCAAAGTTGTCTAGTTTTGTTTTCAATCCAGAGAGTCTCTCTCCCTCATTCTCTCTCTCCTTCCCTACCTGGGTGGGAGGGGGAGGGGATCAAGAGCATTGTTGTCTCTGGTTTAATTGCTGATCTTGAGTCAAACCGTGACAAGCCGACACATTCACACATACACGGCGGTATTCCAACCATGTTTTTCCACTCACAAAAAGCACTGTTTGCGACATCCTGATAAGGCTGGCTAAGATTTGTATTATCATTTCCCAGACTGCTTTGACCTAATTATCGAACATGCTGGGGCCCCCGCTTTCACAGCAGCAGCTGCAGCCACATCTCACCCTTATTTTTTTTGCAGAGGGCTCATGACAAGGGAAACGTTGTCCGATAACTCCTTTGGAACATTCTGTTGGGATAATTCTTGAATTTTGTTTCACTGTCCTTGCAGGCTTTGTGCCAAATCCTGCTCCTCTCCATCCCCATTGGCCATGGAAAGTGCCTTGCAGATGGCACTTTATCTGTTGCCATTCACGGGTGGTTTGATTCCAGTGGAGTAACACAGAGCCCTTTGTGTTGAAATTCCCTATAACGTAACGATTGCATACAAGTTGCAAAAGCAGCCTGTCTTTCCCCAAGCCAAGTCATAGCTGCTTCTAAAGCGTCTAAACGAGCAAAAATTTGCTGATCAATATCCACTTGCAAAGTTAATTCCTTGGTTGTGTTGGACAGCAATGAAGCTACTGTGGGAGCTGTCTGCACAGACTCTGCTAACGTGGTTGTAGCTACAGTGGCAGTAGCTGCTATAATTATAGCTGAAATTATAGATGAAGTTGGGCTTTGTTAAGAGTGCAAATAAAATGCCTTGTTTCCAAAGGTCCTTGCCATGACCTAGTCATATTTACAGGCAACCTGTCACCGTTTGACTCAGGTCCGACAACAACGCTCTCAATCCCCTCCCCGCCCCACCCAGGTAGGGAAGGAGAGAGAGAAAAAGAGAGAGACTTGGCTGGATTGAAAACTAAACTACACAGCTTTAATTAAAACACTAATGAATCATACAAGAAAATATATACAATTATATACAGATATATTCAAATATGGGCAAAAGCCTCTCGCCTCCCCCCACCCCCAGCAACTCCCACAGCACTCCCCTGAACTGGGAAGAGTCCCGAGGAATCCCGGAACTGCTGCTGGAGAAAGCAGAGAGTTATGAGGGTCAGGAGAGCTCGAGCACAAGGGTCGACGGTGATGGATGAACAGAGTCCTCCCTGGACACCGGCCATGGACGGAAGAGAAGGCGAGAAGAAGAAGGAAGCTGTCTTCTATGATCTCTGACCTTCCTTTGAGCTTACATAGATATATGGAATGGAATATCTTTGGCCAATTTTGCTGTCTGTCTAACTCAGCCTCCCACGGGGGGGGGTCAGAGATCTCCCCATAGTGTCTGAGCCGGCGGAGTGAAGGTGTAACCTTGAAACCTTAGTAGTTAGAAAAACATTCCACTGTCTTATCAGCCTAGCAGAACACACAGTTGCTAGTTACAAGAAAGCTTACTGAAGGAAAAAAAAAATTAGTGAAAAGAAAAATTGGCTTAATCCTGGCTCAAACCAGGACATTCCACCCCTTATTCCAGACCATATATTACATACAGGCTCTATACTTTACCAGCTGTCAAATTAAGGATTCTCTCCCAAAGTCAGATTACCTTGAGGTACATATTGTACTTAACCATCCTCCATCATCACACACCAGGTATGTCCAGATCCCTGAGCAAAAGCAATACCCCTGACAGGTTTACCTTTGCCTGAAGCAGGATAGACCCAGACACTTTTACCCAGCAGGTTTCTTTCACATACCACAGGGACTTTATCCCCATCTGCAGTATGCAAAAGGTCTGACTGGGCAGGACCAGCCCGATTGATGGATCCCCTGGTATTAACTAACCAGGTGGCCTTTGCCAAATTTTTATCCCAGTTTTTGAAAGTTCCACCACCCATTGCCTTTAGGGTAGCCTTCAACAGACCATTGTACCTTTCAACTTTCCCTGAGGCCTGTGCATAGTATGGGATATGGGAGATCCATTCAATACCATGCTCTTTAGCCCAGTCAGTGACAAGACTGTTTTTGAAATGAGTCCCATTGTCTGACTCAATTCTCTCTGGAGTACCATGTCTCCACAAAATTTTCTTCTCAAGACCCAGAATAGTATTCCTGGCTGTGGCATGAGGCACAGGATATGTCGCCAACCATCCTGTACTTGTTTCCACCATTGTAAGCACATAGCGCTTACCCTGGCGGCTCTGAGGAAGTGTGATGTAGTCAATTTCCCAGGCCTCTCCAAATCTGTACATTGACCACCTCCCCTCATACCACAAAGGTTTCAACCGTTTTGCCTGCTTAATTGCAGCACATGTCTCACAGTCATGGATCACCTGTGCAATAGTGTCCATGGTTAAGTCCACCCCTCGGTCACGAGCCCATTTGTATGTTGCATCTCTGCCCTGATGACCTGAAGCATCATGGGCCCACCGAGCCAGAAAAAGCTCACCCTTGTGTTCCCAGTCTAAGTCTACTTGGAACACTTGAGCAGCCTCATCTGCCCGTTGGTTGTGTTGATGTTCCTCAGTGGCTCGACTCAGAGGCACGTGTGCATCCACATGACGCACTTTTACCTCCAGTTTTTCTATCCGAGCTGCAATGTCCTTCCACAGGTCAGCAACCCAAATAGGTTTACCCTTTCGCTGCCAGTTATTCTGCTGCCACTGCTTTAGCCAACCCCACAAGGCATTTGCTGCCATCCACGAGTCAGTGTAGAGGTAGAGTCTCGGCCACCCCTCTCGCTCAGCAATGTCCAAAGCCAGCTGGATGGCTTTTACCTCTGCAAACTGACTTGATTCACCTTCTCCTTCAGCTGCTTGTGCAACCAGTCGTGTAGGACTCCACACGGCAGCTTTCCACTTCCGGTGGTTCCCTACAAGACGACAGGAGCCATTGGTGAAAAGAGCAAATTGTTTCTCAGTCTCTGGTAGATGATCATATGGTGGAGCTTCTTGAGCTCGTCTCACCTCTTCTTGTGGTGGCATTCCAAAGTGGGTGCCTTCTGGCCAGTTTGTAATTGCTTCCACAATACCTGGACGATTAGGTTTCCCTATTCGGGCTCTTTGGGTGATCAAAGCAGTCCATTTACTCCAAGTCACATCGGTGGCATGATGGACAGGAGAAAGGTTATTCTGGAACATGAATCTCAGCACCGGTAGCCTGGGCGCCAGAAAGAGCTGTGCTTCAGTGCCAATCACTTCTGAAGCGGCTCTAACTCCTTCATATGCTGCAAGTATCTCCTTCTCAGTTGTTGTGTAGTTGGCCTCGGAACCTCTGTAGCTCCGGCTCCAGAATCCCAGGGGTCGACCTCGAGTTTCCCCTGGTGCTTTCTGCCAGAGGCTCCAGTTGGGACCATTGTGTCCGGCTGCAGTGTAGAGCACGTTCTTGATGTCTGGCCCTGTTCGAACCGGTCCAAGGGCCATTGCCTGCACAATCTCCTTCTTGATCTGCTCAAAAGCTTTCTGTTGGTCAGGACCCCATTTGAAATCATTCTTCTTTCTGGTCACCTCATAGAGAGGTTTCACAATTTCACTGTAATATGGAATATGCATTCTCCAGAAACCAACAGTCCCTAAAAAGGTTTGAGTGTCCTTTTTAGTTGATGGTGGGGCCATAGCTGTTACTTTGTTAATCACATCCATTGGGATCTGGCGACGACCATCTTGCCACTTGATTCCCAGGAACTGGATCTCTCGCGAAGGTCCCTTGCCGAGGTCCAGTTTCCGTGGCAAGCCGGGAAAGAACATGACACACCAGTATGATGTAGATTCAGTCCATGTTTATTAGGCTGCGTGCAGATTATATAGTCTTAGGACAGCGTGTATGCCACCCACGTGGCAGAGCAAGGTTTTTGAGTGGTTAGTGTACACTGTTTACATGTCCCCATTCCCCTTTTAATTGGTCCCAACTGCAAACCCTTTGTCCAGCCCCCCATCCTGTTTACCACACTACCTGACTGCTGTACGTCATCTTCACTATCTAGTTCCCACAGAATGGCCTTCACTGTTTCTCTTGTTATCTAAAGTTTCTCATAACCATTCAGCACAGCTGGGGCCCCAACATCTCCCCCTCTTCTTTCAAATACAGCATTCGCTATATTCTGCATACTATTTCGTAAGCATCACAATAAACAAGGTAAGCAAGCAAGTATAATAAGTATAAACACACCTACTACTAAAACCTAATGCAAAATACTAACTACCCATGGTCCCAACAATAAACAAATACACATATGACATTTTTACAACACGTCTTGATGACTGTCGTTGGACTATACGGCTGCAATGTCCAAGGTCTTTAAAACAGTCAAGCCGTCGATTCAAGGTAGCGTTGCTCCCGTGGTCGGGCCTCTAGGCTCAGCTGCTGTCGAGGGGTCGTCATCCAGTCTGCTAACACTCTTCCTCAGCCACGAATGGACCCATTTGGCAGGAACCCAACGCGTCTCAGCTCCTGTAACGACACAAGCGTAGCCCCTACCCCAGGTTATTAGTTCCTGCGGGCCTTGCCAAGCCTGTGTCCTTGGGTCAAATACCTCCACCTGCACCTGCTTTCCAGAAAAATCTGTAGCATTAAAAGAGAAATGAGAAAAGATAGGTATGTGATCATCTGAGCGTGGATTAAGCCAGTTCAGGACATAACATGCCTTGCATACAAGCTCATAGGGGCCCACCTCCCCCTCCTTTTTTAAAACTCCAAGCAAACGCTTTAGGTTCTGATGATGTCTCTCAACAATGGCCTGGCCTCCTGAGTTATAAGGAATGCCTGTAACATGTGTAATGTCCCATTGGTGAAAAAATTTGCGGCATACCTCACCCTTATACGCTGGTGCATTGTCCGTCTTAATGGTGTCTGGACGGCCCAGCACTGCAATTGCTTGAGACCAGTGCAGCCGAGCTGCCTTGGCACCTGATGACACTGCTGGAGTTGCCCATATAGCTTTTGAGCAAGTGTCCACTGTGACATGCAAATACTTCAGGCGACCGAATGGAGGGAATACTGTAACATCAGTCTGCCACACTTGACGTGGCTGACTACCCCTAGGGTTGACCCCCTGTTCCTGAATTGGTGATAACTGCGCACAATCGGGGCAGGCTGCAACAATTGCCCTAGCAGTTGCTCGCGGTATCTGAAATTGGCGCTGTAACGCGCGGGCAGACTGATGAAAAAACTCATGTGAAGCACAAGCCTGCTGCTCAGGTGTTACATGGGCTACACAAGGACTAGAAACAACCTTGTCAATATAGTCATTGCCTTCTGCTAATGGGCCTGGCATAGTAGTGTGACTTCTGATGTGAGAGCACCAGAGCGGTGGTTGGCGTTGTTCCATGATGTTCCACAGACAGATAAACAGTGCTTGCAACTCCTTATTAGCTACATGTCCTAAGATAGATCGTGAAATTCGTGTCACTGCTCCAACCACATATAGTGAGTCCACTACAAGATTTAGGGGATAATGAGAAAAGTCTGTTAGGGCCCAAATTACTGCTTTCAATTCTAGCATCTGTACTGATGCTCTGTTCTGGTTTACCCGAGTAACCCAACGCCCCTCTTCCCGGTAGGCATACCCATATTTCCCAGTACGACTACTGGCATCAGTAAATACAGTTACCGCATCAGAGATGGGATCTTTGTTCAATACGGGTCTCTCTTCTAATACTAGGGCCGTATTAAATAGTGGATGGCTTGGATAATGATTATCTAAGGAAACTCCTGTGGTTGCCAGAGCAAATGCAATGCTTTGCTGAGTCCAGTCCTCGATCAGGTCTAGTGTTTTAAGTGGCAAAATGATTGATGAAGGATCTCTTCCAGCAATAGTTCGAAGGCGACGTCTGGATTTCAGCAACAGTGCTCCAATAGCTTCAAATCTGGGCGTGATTGTGTTCCGGAGGTGAGATGGCATAAAAACCCATTCCAAAATGTATAGCTTCCCTTGATCGTCAATCTGGGCAATTAGAGCGGCAACTTCTCGATGTTTGTTATACACTATGAGAGTTACGGGCAAATTTTCTTGATACCGATACGCTGCAGTGCCTGCCAGTTTTTGTTCAATTAATTGTATTGTCTTTTTTCCATCAGGGCCGAGTTGTCTTGGCTCTGCGGGATCTGTGGCCCCGTGCAACAGCGCAAACAGAGGTGCCATCTCTTCGTTGGTGATGCCACAATAAGTTCTGATCCACTGTATGTCACCAACCAATTTTTGTACCGAACTCACTGTATTCACGTCGGCTCTTAACTGCATCTTCTGTGGGCGTACTCGAGAATCTGTGATGGTCATACCTAAATAGTTCCAAGGAGAGTGTCGCTGGACCTTTTCTGGAGCTATGACCAGACCATATTGCCGTAAACAATTCGTTAGCTCCTGCTCCAAAGCTTCAGTGATTTGACCCTTGCTGGCCACTAGGATATCATCCATATAGTGGTAAATTAGTAAATTAGGATGCGCCGTTCGCCAAGGCTTCAAAGCGAGATTCACAAACCATTGACAAATTGTCGGAGAATTTTTCATTCCCTGCGGCAAAACTGTCCATTGATAACGCTCAGCCAGCGCGGCTCGGTTGATGGAAGGTACAGTAAATGCAAAACGCTCGCTATCTTCAGGATGTAGCGGAACGGTGAAAAAACAATCTTTTAGATCGACCACTAGAAGGTCCCAATCCTTTGGCAACATTACTGGTGATGGGAGGCCGGGTTGTAGTGCGCCCATATCCTGCATACAGTCATTAATGGCACGCAGGTCGTGTAACAACCGCCATTTCCCTGACTTCTTTTGTATGGTAAAGATTGGCGTATTCCACGGGCTTGTTGATGGTTTAACATGGCCTGCTTGTAATTGTTCTTCTACCAGGGCTTGGACATGTCGCAGCTTCTCTTCCGGAAGCGGCCACTGGTTAACCCACACTGGTACGTTGGTCTTCCATGACAGTCTCAGCATTGGGCGGGAGCTGCTATCCGTGGCCGCTATTAAAAATGCGTTTGCATCGTCAGGCCCCATTGGCTCAAAGCATCTTGCCCAAGAATCCATAAGGGCGTGTACATTACGTAGGGGCAGACATGAGCCACGTTACCTTCCGCATCCGTCACACTTACAAAAGAGTCACTAATCCTAGTAGCAGATTGCCCTCCAATTCCAGATACAGAGATATGTAAGTCCTGCAACTTCCAGGCTTTAGGCCAAGCATGATCAGGTATGATAGTAACATCAGATCCTGTGTCCAGCATCATTTCCACCCCCTGCAGGGTTATCCCTTCTGGGCCCACGATATTCACTGTCCGTTTTGGGCGGTCTGTGGTTATGCGCTCACAAAAGGCCACTTGGGGCACTCCCGTGGAACCAAAACCACCTATTCCCCGCTTCACGGTCTCGGTTCTGGGGACAGCTCCTCTAAAAGGAATAAGCTGGGCTATTTTACTCAAAGCTGGAATAGTAACTGGGGGCGAAAAAATTTTTTACCATAATTCCAATGTTCCCAGTATAATCCGCATCAACACAACCGGGCAAAACAAATATACCCATTCGTGAAGCTGAAGAACGACCAATCAATAGTGCTGATAGGCCATTCCCCAGTGGACCCGCGCAAGTAGATTTAAGCACATGCACCTTGTCATCTGTGATTATTGTAGATTCTGCCACTGCCAGATCGACTCCTGCGCTTCCGGCTGTGGCGGCTGTGAGCTCGTGGAGGCAGCCGCTACCCAGGGATATTTGTTCGCCGCGTCCCTCTGCACGCGGCTCTGGTAGTTTCCCGAAAGGGCAGTACCATCCTTTCTAAATCGTGAGCGACATTCGGCGGCCTTATGCCCAAACTTATGACATCGGGCACAGTTTCCGTTAAAATCACCAATTGGCCCCACACTCCCGGCTCCTCCTCCCCTTCTACGCTCTGGGCACTGCCGTTTCAGATGTCCCACTTTGCCACATTGAAAACAAGCTTCGCGGAGCCCCTTATTCCCCCGCCCTTGGGGCTTCCTCTGATCTAACGCTGCCGCTAGAGCCTGAGCGTGGATCTGCGCCTTTTCTGTCTCCATCAACAATGGGGCACGTGCACAGGCTTCCACCATCTGTGCAAGAGAAACCCCTGGTTGCAAAGTGGCAAGTATCTGTCTACAGGCCGAGTTGGCATTTTGAATAGCCAAGTCTTTCACCAAGACTGCCTTCACTTCCTGAGGAACACTTGGGGCTGCATCCAATGCCTCTTTAAGTCGGTCCACAAAACTCAAAAAGGATTCCTCTGGCTTCTGCATGATCTTGGTATATGGCAGCTGGGGGGCGCCCACTTGTGGCAGGGCCAAAAATACGGCCAGAGCGGCATTTTTTGATTGCATCAGGATTCGAGGGTGTAGCGCTGCCTGTCGGGATGGATCCCGAAATTGCCCCCTACCCATCAGTTGGTCTAAGCTGACGACGCGCAGTGGATCACCTGGTGCCAAATTAAGATTCTCCAACATTTTGGCCTCTAGTCGTTCCTGCCATTTGGCCATCCAGAGCATATAAGTGGTAGGTGTCAGGATCAATTCCATCAGGGATTTAGATTCAGATGGAATCAGCTCAGTGTATTTAAAGAGGGCACAAACTTGATTGCGTACTAGTTTGTTATCATGGCCATATGCCATCACTGTCTTTTGTATGTTAATAACCATTTTCCAATCTAAGGGATCCCAACGTGGGCCATGCTCTGTCCGGGTGACTGGCAGGGATAAAGGGGAAAGCGCAAAGTCCCCTTCTAGCCGCGCGTTTTCAATGATGCCTTTCCACCGGGTGGTGTGATTATAACTTGGGTCACTAGGTGGCGCTCTCGTCCCGCCTGTCTCCCGAGCTGCCGGGGAAGAAGGCACTTCTGTTTTTTTACCCGATGACGTGGGCGGGCTGGGCGGGATTCGAGATAACGGCTGCCCTCCCCCCGAGGCGGAAGAATGGGCGCTGCACCCCATTATTTCCTGAAACTCCTGTATCCACTCCTTCTCTGCATCAGAGATTCGAGCAGAGGGTCCATGCTTAAGTTGTAAATAATTATCAGCTTCTGATA
>NC_067311.1:10037033-10138970 GCF_020740795.1 Apus apus | reverse complement strand
ACTTAATTTCCTTTCATGACAAGGTAGCCCACCCTGTTGATCAAGGGAAGCCAGTGGATGTAATATTTCTGGACTTCAGCAAAGCTTTTGATAGTGTCTCTCACAGTATTCTCTTGGAGAAAATGTCCAGCACATAGCTGGACAAGCGAACCATATGGTGGGTGAACAACTGGCTCACAGGTTGAGCACAAAGAGTGACAGTGAATGGGGCAACATCAGGCTGGCGACCGGTCACTAGTGGGGTCCCACAGGGCTCCATCCTAGGCCCAGTCCTCTTCAACATCTTTATCGATGACTTGGATGCAGGACTTGAAGGAATTCTAAGCAAGTTTGCTGATGATGCAAAGCTGGGAGGAGCTGTTGACTCCATTGAGGGCAGGCAGGCCTTGCAGAGAGACCTCGACAGGTTAGAGAGATGGGCAGTCATCAACCACATGAAGTTTAACTAGGACAAGTGCTGGATTCTGCACCTGGGACAGGGCAACCCTGGTGGTAAGTACAGACTGGGGAAGGAGTGGCTGAAGAGCAGGATGGCGGAGAGGGACCTGGGGGTCCTGACTGATGGCAAACTGAATATGTACCAGCAGTGTGCCCTGGCAGCCAGGAGGCCCATCCGTGTCCTGGGGTGCATCAAGCGTAGAGCTGCCAGCCGGTTGAGGGAGGTGATTGTCACGCTCTACTCTGCTCTGGTGCGGCCTCACCTTGAGTACTGCCTTCAGTTTTGGGCACCACAATATAGAAAGGACATCAAGCTACTGGAAAGTGTCCAAAGGAGAGGCACAAGGATGGTGAAGGGTCTGGATGGGATGTCTTATGAGGAGCGGCCAAGGTCTCTTGGATTTTTCAGCTTGGAGAAAAGGAGGCTGAGGGGTGACCTCATTGCACTGTATGGCCTCCTCACGAGGGGAAGAGATGGGGCAGGTACTGATCTCTTCACTTTTGTGACCAATGACAGGACTCAGATGTTAAAAGGAAACTCTCTAGTATTGTAAATCCATCTGATTACTACCCACTGCTGATTTTTCAGGTTGGCAGTGACGAAATTATTATAAGAAATGTAAGGGCAATGAAGAGAGACTTCAGGGCCCTGGGACGGCTAGTTAGGGGGTCTGGAGCGCAAGTAGTGTTTGCCTCCATACCTCCTGTAAAAATGGGTGGAGCGGTAAACAGGAAGAGTTTACTGATGAATGAATGGCTACAAGACTGGTGCCAAAGGCAGGGTTTTGGTTTTTTTGATCATGGGCTGCTATATGAGACACCCAGCCTGATGGTGGCAGGTGAGATGCACCTGTCACAGAGGGGGAAAAGGCTTTTGGGGCAGGACTTAGCAGGGCTCATTGAGAGAGCTTTAAACTAGATGTGAAGGGGGAAGGGGAGGAAACTGGGTCTGTTAGGGACGAGCCCAAGAGAAACATACCAGGGCCTGAAGGGGGGTGGTCTAAGGAGGATTTGGTCCCACCAGTGTGCTCTACTTGCTTCCTGAAATGCCTGTACACCAATGCACGCAGCATGGGGAATAAACAAGAAGAGTTAGAGATCTGTGTGCGGTCTAAGGGTTATGATCTGGTAGCAATAACAGAGACATGGTGGGACAGCTCACACGACTGGAATGTGGCCATGGATGGCTATGTGCTTTTTAGGAAAGATCGGTCGGTGAAGCGAGGTGGTGGAGTTGCTCTTTATGTGAGAGAGCAGCTAGAATGTATCGAGTTTTGTGCAGGGGCTGATGAGGGGCAAGTTGAAAGTCTGTGGGTAAGAATTAAAGGGCAGGGTGGTATGGGTGATACAGTTGTGGGGGTCTACTACAGACCTCCTGATCAAGATGAGGAAGTTGATGAGGCTTTCTACAGGCAGCTGAAAGCAGCCTCACAATTACAGTCCTTGGTCCTCATGGGAGATTTTAACTACCCCGATATCTGCTGGAAGACTTACACAGCCAGCCTTTCATGGTCTAGGAGGTTCCTCCAGTGCATTGATGACAACTTCTTAATGCAAATGGTGGACAAGCCGACTAGAAGACGAGCGCTGCTGGATCTTGTGCTCACCAACAAGGAGGGCCTTGTTGAAGCAGTGGTGGTCAATGGCAGCCTTGGCTGCAGTGACCACGAGATGGTGGAGTTCAGGATTCTGTGTGGGAGGAACAGAATACCCAGCAGGACCAGAACCATGGACTTCCACAGAGCAAACTTTGGCCTCCTCAATCAATTGTTAAGGGAAGTCCCATGGGACAGAGTGCTAGAAGGTAAAGGGGCTCAAGATAGCTGGACAACATTCAAGGACCACTTCTTGCAAGCACAGGATCAGTGTCCCCCAATGGGTAGAAAATCTAGTAAGGGAGCTAGGAGACCAGCGTGGTTAAAAAAGGAACTGCTGGGCAAACTCAAATGGAAAAGGAAAATCTATAGATCATGGAAGGAGGGGCTGGTTACTTGGGAGGAATATAGGACTGTTGTCAGAGAATGTAGGGAGGCAACTAGGAAAGCTAAGGCCTCCTTGGAACTTAACCTTGCAAGTCGGGTTAAGGACAATAGAAAGGGCTTTTTCAAATACATAGCCAACAAAACTAATACCAGAGGCAATATAGGCCCCCTGCTGAATGAGGTGGGTGCCCTGGTGACAGAGGATTTAAAGAAGGCAGAGGTGCTGAATGCCTTCTTTGCCTCTGTCTTTACTCCTGCAGGCTTTCCCCATGAGCCCCAGTTTCATATAGCCCCAGTAGAAGTCAAGATAAAGGAGGAGTTTGCCCAGGTAGATGAGGATTGGGTTAGGGATCAGTTGCGTAATCTGGACATCCATACATCGATGGGTCCGGATGAAATGCATCCAAGGGTGCTGAGGGAGCTGGCGGAGGTCATTGCCAGTCCACTCTCCATCATCTTCGGTAAGTCTTGGGTAACAGGAGAGGTGCCTGAGGACTGGAGGATAGCAAATGTCACTCCAGTCTACAAGAAGGGCAAGAAGGAGGACCCGCGTAACTATAGACCGGTCAGCCTCACCTCCATCCCTGGAAAGGTGATGGAACAACTTGTCCTTGGCACTATCTCTAGACATATCAAGGAGATGGGGGTCATCAAGAGCAGTCAACATGGTTTTACCAAGGGTAAGTCATGTTTGACTAACCTCATAGCCTTCGATGAGGAAATTACTAGGTGGAAAGATGATGGTAGAGCGGTGGATGTGGTCTATCTTGATTTCAGTAAAGCATTTGACACCGTCTCCCACAGCATCCTTGTAGATAAGTTGATCAAGTATGGGTTTGATGATCAGGCAGTGAGGTGGATCAAGAACTGGTTGAAAGGAAGAAGTCAGAGAGTTGTAGTCAATGGGGCAAAATCTAGTTGGAGGCCTGTGACTAGTGGAGTCCCTCAGGGGTCGGTACTGGGACCGGTGTTGTTCAACATCTTCATCGACGACCTGGATGAGGGTACAGAATGTACCCTCAGCAAGTTTGCTGATGACACCAAGCTGGGAGGAGTGGCTGACACACCAGAAGGCTGTGCTGCCATTCAGAGAGACTTAGACAGGCTGGAGACTTGGGCGGGGAAAAACCTGATGAAGTTTAACAAGGGCAGGTGTAGAGTTTTGCATTTGGGGAAGAAAAATGTCATGCACCAGTACAGGTTGGGGGCTGACCTGCTGGAGAGCAGTGTAGGTGAAAGGGATCTGGGGGTCCTGGTAGACAGGAGGATGACCATGAGTCAGCAGTGTGCCCTTGTGGCTAAGAA
Source organism: Apus apus (assembly GCF_020740795.1). Classification (NCBI taxonomy): domain Eukaryota; kingdom Metazoa; phylum Chordata; class Aves; order Apodiformes; family Apodidae; genus Apus; species Apus apus. The sequence goes on along the minus strand of NC_067311.1, from coordinate 10,135,245 downwards.
GGCCAATGGCATCCTGGGGTGTATTAGAAAGGGTGTGGTTAGTAGGTCAAGAGAGGTTCTCCTCCCCCTCTATTCTGCATTGGTGAGGCCGCATCTGGAGTATTGTGTCCAGTTCTGGGCCCCTCAGTTCAAGAAGGACAGGGAACTGCTTGAAAGAGTCCAGCGCAGAGCCACAAAAATGATTAAGGGAGTGAAACATCTCCCTTATGAGGAAAGGCTGAGGGAGCTGGGTCTCTTTAGTTTGGAGAAAAGGAGACTGAGGGGTGACCTCATCAATGTTTACAAATACGTAAAGGGTGAGTGTCAAGAAGACGGAGTTAAGCTTTTTTCAGTGATGACCAGTGATAGGACAAGGAGTAATGGATACAAATTGGAGCATAGCAGGTTTAAGGTGAATATCAGAAAATTTTTTTTTACTGTGCCAGTGACAGAGCACTGGAACAGGCAGCCCAGAGAGGTTGTGGAGACTCCATCTCTGGAGACATTCAAAACCCGCCTGGACGCCTACCTGTGTGATGCACTCTAGGTGACCCTGCTCTGGCGGGGGGGGGTGGACTAGATGATTTTTCAAGGTCCCTTCCAACCCCTATGATTCTATGATTCTATGATCAAGCTCTACGGTTTAGTATCTAGGATTAATGGACTACAGTCTGGATTTAGGGTCTAGGGTTAAAGGATTATAGATAAGCGTCTAGGGTCTAGGGTCTAGTATCTAGGAGTAAGGCTCCAGCGTCTAGGCTTAAGGCTTATAGTTTAGCATCTAGTCTTTAGGGTTTAGAGCTTTGCATCTAAGATTAACGGTCTATGGTATAGAGTGTAGCGTCTGGGGTTAAGCATCTACGGTCTACGTTTAAGGATCTGGGGTGTACGGTTTAGGATGTAGGATTAATGGACTACCGTCTGGACTTAGCGTCTAGGATTAAAAGATTATAGATAAGCATCTAGGATCTAGGATTAAGGCTCCAGCATCTAGGGTTAAGGTTTTATAGTTTAGCATCTAGTCTTAAGGTCTAGGCTTTTAGCTTTGCGTCTAGGATTAACGGTCTATGGTATAGAGTGTAGCATCTGGGGTAATCACATACAGTTTACGTTTAAGGTTCTAGAATCAACGGCTTCGTATCTAGGATTAATAGAGTATCGTCTGGACTTAGCGTCTAGGGTTAAAGGATTATAGAAAAGCGTCTAGGGTCTAGGGTTTAGTATCTAGGATTAAGGCTCCAGAGTCTAGGCTTAAGGCTTATAGTTTAGCATCTAGTCTTTAGGGTTTAAAGCTTTGTGTCTAGGATTAACAGTCTATGGTATAGAGTGTACCGTCTAGGGTCAAGCATATACGGTCTACGTTTAAGGATCTAGGGTCTGCGGTTTAGGATCTAGGATTAATGGACTATCATCTGGACTTAGCTTCTCGGCTTAAATGGATTATAGATAAGCGTCTAGGGTCTAGGGTCTAGTATCTAGGATTAAGGCTGAGCGTCTAGGGTTAAGGCTTTATAGTTTAGCATCCAGTCTTAAGGTCTAGGGTTTAGAGTTTTTTTGTCTAGGATTAACGGTTTACCGTATAGAGTGTAGCATCTGGGGTTAAGCATATACGGTCTACGTTTAAGGATCTAGGGTCTATGGTTTAGTATCTAGGATTAATGGACTACGGTCTGGACTTAGCATCTAGCCTTAAAGGATTATAGATAAGAGTCTAGGGTTTAGTATCTAGGATTAAGGCTCCAGCGTCTAGGGTTAAGGCTTTATAGTGTAGCACCTAGTCTTAACGTCTAGGCTTTTAGCTTTGCGTCTAGGGTTAACGGTCTATGGTATAGAGTGTAGCATCTGGAGTTAATCATATACAGTCTACGTTTAAGGATCTAGAATCAATGGTTTAGTATCTATGCTTAATGGACTACCCTCTGGACTTCGCGTCTAGGCTTAAAGGATTATAAACAAGTATCTAGCATTTAGTATCTAGGATTAAGGCTCCAGCGTCTAGGGTTAAGGCTTTATAGTTTAGCATCTAGTCTTAAGGTCTAGGGTTTAGAGCTTTGCGTCTAGGATTAACGGTCTATGGTATAGAGTGTAGCGTCTGGGGTTAAGCATCTACAGTCTACGTTTAAGGATCTAGGGTCTATGTTATAGGATCTAGGATTAATGGACTACCAACTGGACTTAGCGTCTAGGCTTAAAGGATTACAAATAAGCGTCTAGGGTCTAGTATCTAGGATTAAGGGTCCAGATTCTAGGGTTAAGGCTTTATAGTTTACCATCTAGTCTTAAGGGCTAGGGTTTAGAGCTTTGCATCTAGGATTAACGGTCTATGGTATAGAGTGTAGCGTCTGGGGTTAAGCATCTACAGTCTACGTTTAAGGATCTAGGGTCTATGTTATAGGATCTAGGATTAATGGACTACCAACTGGACTTAGCGTCTAGGGTTAAAGGATTACAAATAAGCGTCTAGGGTCTAGTATCTAGGATTAAGGGTCCAGATTCTAGGGTTAAGGCTTTATAGTTTACCATCTAGTCTTAAGGGCTAGGGTTTAGAGCTTTGCATCTAGGATTAACGGTCTATGGTATAGAGTGTAGCGTCTGGGGTTAAGCATCTACGGTCTACGTTTAAGGATGTAGGGTATACGGTTTAGTATCTAGGATTAACGGAATACCGTCTGGACTTAGCGTATAGGCTTAAAGGAGTATAGATAAGCATCTAGGGTCTAGGGTTTAGTATCTAGGATTAAGGCTCCAGTGTCTAGGGTTAAGGCTTTATAGTGTAGCACCTAGTCTTAAGGTGTAGGGTTTAGACCTTTGCATCTAGGATTAACGGTCTATGGTATAGAGTGTAGCGTCTGGGGTTAAGCATATACGGTTTACGTTTAAGGATCTAGGGTCTACGGTTTATTATCTAGGAATAATGGACTACCGCCTGGACTTAGCGTCTAGGCTTAAAGAATTATAGATAAGCGTCTAGGGTCTAGGGTTTAGTATATAGGATTAAGGGGCCAGCGTATAGGGTTAAGGCTTATAGTATAGCATCTAGACTTTAGGCTTTAGAGCTCTGCGTCTAGGATTAACGGTGTAAGGTATAGAGTGTAGCGTCTGGGGTTAATCATATACGTTCTATGTTTAAGGATCTAGGGTCTATGGTTTAGTATCTAGGATTAATGGACTACAGTGTGGACAAATCATCCAGGCTTAAGGGATTATAGATAAGCGTCTAGGATTTAGTATCTAGGATTAAGGCTCCAGTGTCTAGGGTTAAGGTTTTATAGGTTGGCATGTAGATTTAAGGTCTAGGGTTTAGATCTTTGCGTCTAGGATTAACGGTTTGTGGTATAGAGGGTAGCGTCTGGGGTTAAGCATATGCGGTCTACGTTTAAGGATCTAGGGTCTACGGTTTAGTATCTAGGATTAATGGACTACTCTCTGGACTTAGATTCTAGGGTTAAAGGATTATACATAAGCTTATAGGGTTAAGCATATAAGGTCCCGTTTATGGATTTAGGGTCTACGGTGTAGGATCTAGGATTAATGGTCTACCATCTGGATTTAGCATCAAGACTTAAAGGATTATAAATAAGCGTCTGGGGTCTAGGGTTTAGTATATAGGATTAAGGCTCCAGCTTCTAGGGTTAAGGCTTTATAGTTTAGCATCTAGTCTTAGGGTCTAGGGTTTAGAGCTTTGCATCAAGGATTAAGGGTCTATGGTTTAGAGTGTAGCATCTGGGGTTCAGCATCTATGGTCTACGTTTAAGGATCTAGGGTCTACGGTGTAGGATCTAGGATTAATGGACTACGGTCTAAACTTTGCGTCTGGGGTTAAAGGATTATAGATAATCGTCTAGGGTTTAGTATCTAGGATTAAGGCTCCAGCATCTAGGGTTATGGCTTTATAGTTTAGCATCTAGTCTTAATGTCTAGGGTTTAGAGCTTAGCGTCTAGGCTTAAAGGATAACAGATAAGTGTCTAGGGTCTAGGGTTTACTATTTAGGATTAAGGCTCCAGGCTATAGGGTTAAGGCTTTATAGTTTACCATCTAGTCTTAAGGTCTAGGGTTTAGAGCTTTGCGTCTAGGATTAACGGTGTATACTGTAAAGTATAGGGTCTGGGGTTTAGCATACGCGGTCTACGTTTAAGGATCTAGGGTCTACGGTTTAGTATCTAGGATTAATGGACTACCATATGGATTTAGAGTATAGGCTTAAAGGATTATAGATAAGCGTCTAGGGTCTAGGGTTTAGTATCTAGGATTAAGGCTCCAGTGTCTAGGGTTAAGGGTTTATTGTTTAGTATCTAGTCTTAAGGTCTAGGGTTTAAAGCTTTGCGTCTAGGATTAACGGTTTATGGCATAGAGTGTAGCATCTGGGGTAAAGCATATACGGTCTACGTTTAAGAATCTAGGGTCTACGGTGTAGGATCTTGGTTCTATGGTTTATTATCTAGGATTAATGGACTACCGTCTGGACTTAGCTTCTAAGGTTAAAGGATTATAGATAAGCGTCTAGGGTCTAGGGATTAGTATCTAGGATTAAGGCTATAGCGTCTCGGGTTAAGGCTTTATAGTTTATCATCCAGTCTTAAGGTCTAGGATTTAGAGCTTAGCGTCTAGGCTTAAAGGATTCTAGATAAGAGTCTAGGGTCTAGGGTCTAGTATCTAGTATTAAGGCTCCAGCATCTAGGGTTAAGGCTTTATAGTTTACGATCTAGTCTTAAGGTCTACGGTTTAAAGCTTTGCGTCTAGGATTAACGGTCTGTGGTATACTGTGTAGCGTCTGCGGTTAAGCCTATAAGGTCTACGTTTAAGGATCTAGGGTCTACTGTTTAGTATCTACGATTAATGGACTACCATCTGGACTTAACATCTAGCCTTAAATGTTTATAGATAAGCGTCTAGGGTCTAGGGTTTAGTACCTGGGATTAAGTCTCCAGCGTCTAGGGTTAAGGCTTTATAGTTTAGCATCTAGTCTTAAGGTCTAGGGTTTAGAGCTTTGCGTCTAGGATTAACGGTCTTAGGTATAGAATGTAGCGTCTGGGGTTCAGCATATACAGTGTACATTTAAGGATCTAGGGTCTACGGTTTAGTATCTAGGATTAATGGACTACCGTCTGGACTTAACGTTTAGCCTTAAAGGATTATAGATAAGTGTCTAGAGTCTAGGGTTTAGTATCTAGGATTAAGGGTCCAGCGTCTAGGGTTAAGGCTTTATAGTTTAGCATCTAGTCTTAAGGTCTAGGGTTAAGAGCTTTGCGTCTAGGCTTAACCGTCTATGGTATAGAGTGTAGCGTCTGGGGTCAAGCATATATGGTCTACGTTTCTCGATCTGGGGGCTATGGTTTAGTATATAGGATTAATGGACTATCGTCTGGACTTAGAGTCCACGCTTAAATGATTACAGATAAGTGTCTATGGTTTAGTATCTAGGATTAAGGGTCCAGCGTCTAGGGTTAAGGCTTTATAGTTTAGCATCTAGTCTTAAGGTCTAGGGTTTAGAGCTTTGCGTCTAGGATTAACCGTCAATGGTATAGAGTGTGTAGCGTTTGGGGTTACTCATTTACGGTCTACGTTTAAGGATCTAGAGTCTAAGGTTTATTATCTAGGATTAATGGACTACCATCTGCACTTAGCGTCTAGGGTTAAAGGATTGTAGATAAGCGTCTAGGGTTTAGTATCTAGGATTAAGGCTCCAGCTGCTAGGTTTAAGGCTTATAGTTTAGCATCTAGTCTTTAGGTTTACGGTTTAGAGCTTTGCGTCTAGGATTAACCTGTATGGTATAGAGTGTAGCATCTGGGGTTAATCATATACGGTCTACGTTTAAGGATCTAGGGTCTACGGTTTAGTATCTAGGATTAATGGACTACCGCCTGGACTTAGGTTCTAGGGTTAAAGGATTATTTATAAGCGTCTCCGGTTTAGTATCTAGGATTAACGCTCCAGCGCCTAGGGTTATGGCTTTAGAGTTTAGCATCTAGTCTTTAGGTCTACGGTTTAGAGCTTTGCGTCTAGGATTAACGGTCTATGGTATAGAATCTAGCTTCTGGGGTTAAGCATATACGGCCCAAGTTTAAGGATCTAGGGTCTACGGTTTAGTATCTAGAATTTATGGACTACCATCTGGACTTAGCTTCTAGGGTTAAAGGATTAAAGATAAGCATTTAGGGTTTAGTATCCAGGATTAAGGCTCCAGCGTCTAGGGTTAAGGCTTATAGTTTAGCATCTAGTCTTTAGGGTTTAGAGCTTTGCGTCTGGGATTAATGGTCTATCGTATAGAGTGTAGCGTCTGGGGTTAAGCATATACGATCTCCGTTTAAGGATCACGGGTCTACGGTTTAGTATCTAGGATTAATGGACTAACATCTGGACTTAGCGTCTAGGGTTAAAGGTTCTGTCAATAAACCACAACAGAATCACAAGAGCCTTTTCAAAGAGCAGAATGCCCTCTGCTACATACCACATGTACAATTGCAGGTTTGGATAAAGATCCAGTAGATTCATTGCAGTAAGTGTCTGTTCAGTTTTCAATCCGTCAGGACACTCAGCAGAATTATTGCTCAGTGCTATCTGAGGGATTCCTCCCATCAGAGATGGAATTTTGCACACTCCCAATTGATGAAAATGTGTAATCTGGGCTTAAAATCGAGCTCCACGTTGGGTGCCAATTAATTGTTGTCACCGTTTGACTCAGGTCTGACAACAATGCTCTCGATCCCCTCCCCCCCCACCCAGGTAGGGAAGGAGAGAAAAAGAGAGAGACTTGGCTGGATTGAAAACTAAACTACACAGCTTTAATTAAAACACTAATGAATCATACCAGAAAATATATACAATTATATACAGATATATTCAGATATGGGCAAAAGTCCCTCGCCTCCTGTGGGAAACTGTCCTTTTCTTCCCCACATAAGTCTAAACAAAATGTCTTTTAAGCCAGCGAAGGCCTCTCCTGATTATCCCCAGCTAACGAACTAAAACGGACTTGCTTCTCAAGGACAACTGAACCCAAAACAACAGATGTGGCCCGGGACAGAAAGGATGGACAACAAGCCACCCTGTGCCCCTGGCAGTCACCGCCTTAAAGTGGGGCTCACGGATGCTCATTGGCTCTGGACAGTGACACTGACTGGACAGGTGGGTCAGGGGGTATCAAAGGGGCGAGGGCAGCAGGTGGGCCTTTTCCCTCCTCCCTGAGGCCCGTTCGGACGCTTCCTGCCTGGGACACCCCCCTGCTAGGGACACTGGTGCTGGGACCCTGCCTGCCTGCCTGCCCCGGGTCCAGCCTGAGCCTCAGCGCCGAGCGTGCCGGGGTCCCGAGCCCTGGGGTCGGGGCCGGAGCCCCCTCCCCGTGTTGCTGCTGCTGGAGAGGAAACCGACGGGAGCTGCACCCGCTGCCGAGAGGCCGCCCCTCCGACACCACGGACCTGCCGTCCTGCCTTCCGGCCACCGACCGACGCTGGACAAGCCGCCGGAGGGTAACATCACCTCACACACACACACACACACATACCCACACACACATATTCCTTTCCTCATACTTGCACACACAGCGCGACCTCTTAAGGAGGACCGGAGTTGGGTTTCCTTCCCTCCTCCCTCCTCCCTTTGATCCTTAATCCTCTCCCTTAAAAGCACCTTTGCATTGCCTCCCTAAAGGACACTTGGTCATTACATACATATTGATATCCCTGGTAGCCATTCACACCTGTATTGTCCCCGAACATCATCGCTCGGTTTGTGTTAACCCTTAATAAACCTATTAGTTTGTGGAGTAAATCTTGGCTTTAGAGGCAATCTCGGAGCGTGGTGGGTTGGGGGGGGGCTTTCTAGCTACCACCCGGAAATACGGCCCCGCGGTGGCCGTTCCTCTGTGAGAGGCAGCGCCGCGTGTGACCCTCGGGCTCATTCACAAACCCCTCCACATTGAGAAGGGGAGTCGCAAAAGTATCCTGACAGCCGGTAGCCCCCCGGTACCGGCTTGCGACACCTCCCCCCACCCCCAGCAACTCCCACAGCACTCCCCTGAACTGGGAAGAGTCCCGAGGAATCCCGGAGCTGCTGCTGGAAAATGCAGTTATGAGGGTCAGGAGAGCTCGAGCCTAAGGGTCGACGGTGATGGATGAACAGAGTCCTCCCTGGACACCGGCCATGGACGGAAGAGAAGGCGAGAAGAAGCAGGAAGCTGTCTTCTATGATCTCTGACCTTCCTTTGAGCTTACGTAGATATATGGAATGGAATATCTTTGGCCAATTTTGCTGTCTGTCTAACTCAGCCTCCCACGGGGGGGGTCAGAGACCTCCCCATAGTGTCTGAGCCGGCAGAGTGAAGGTGTAACCTTGAAACCTCAGTAGTTAGAAAAACATTCCACTGTCTTATCAGCCTAGCAGAACACACAGTTGCTAGTTAAAAGAAAGCTTACTGAAGGAAAAAAAAATAAATGAAAAGAAAAATTGGCTTAATCCTGGCTCAAACCAGGACATTCCACCCCTTATTCCATACCATATATTACATACAGGCTCTATACTTTACCAGCTGTCAAATTAAGGATTCTCTCCCAAAGTCAGATTACCTTGAGGTACATATTGTACTTCACCATCCTCCATCATCACACACCAGGTATGTCCAGGTCCCTGAGCAAAAGCAATACCCCTGACAGGTTTACCTTTGCCTGAAGCAGGATAGACCCAAACACTTTTACCCAGCAGGTTTCTTTCACATACCACAGGGACTTTATCCCCATCTGCAGTATGCAAAAGGTCTGACTGGGCAGGAGCAGCCTGATTGATGGATTCCCTGGTATTAACTAACCAGGTGGTCTTTGCCAAATTTTTCTCCCAGTTTTTTAAAGTTCCAACACCCATTGCCTTTAGGGTAGCCTTCAACAGACTATTGTACCTTTCAACTTTCCCTGAGGCCTGTGCATAGTATGGGATATGGTAGATCCATTCAATACCATGCTCTGGTACCTTGGGGTCCTGGTAGACAGGAGGATGACCATGAGCCATCAATGCGCCCTTGTGGCCAAGAAGGCCAATGGCATCCTGGGGTGCATTAGAAAGGGTGTGGTTAGTCGGTCAAGAGAGGTTCTCCTCCCCCTCTATTCTGCATTGGTGAGGCCGCATCTGGAGTATTGTGTCCAGTTCTGGGCCCCTCAGTTCAAGAAGGACAGGCAACTGCTGGAAAGAGTCCAGCGCAGAGCTACTAAGATGATTAAGGGAGTGGAACATCTCCCTTATGAGGAAAGGTTGAGGGAGCTGGGTCTCTTTAGCTTGGAGAAAAGGAGGCTGAGGGGTGACCTCATCAATGTTTACAAATATGTAAGGGGTGAGTGTCAGGGAGATGGAGTTAGGCTCTTCTCAGTGATGACCAGTGATAGGACAAGGGGTAATGGGTGTAAATTGGAGCACAGGAGGTTCAAGGTGAATATCCGAAAAAATTTTTTTACTGTAAGAGTGACAGAGCACTGGAACAGGCAGCCCAGGGAGGATTGTGGAGTCTCCTTCACCGGAGACAATCAAAACCCACCTGGATGCATTCCTATGTGATGTACTCTAGGTGACCCTGCTCTGGCGGGGGGGTGGACTAGATGATCTTTCGAGGTCCCTTCCAACCCCTAGGATTCTATGATTCTATGATTCTATGATTCTATGATTCTCTTTAGCCCAGTCAGTGACAAGACTGTTTTTGAAATGAGTCCCATTGTCTGACTCAATTCTCTCTGGAGTACCATGTCTCCACAAAATTTGCATCTCGAGACCCAGAATAGTATTCCTGGCCGTGGCATGAGGCACAGGATATGTCTCCAACCATCCTGTACTTGTTTCCACCATTGTAAGCACATAGCGCTTACCCTGGCGGCTCTGAGGAAGTGTGATGTAGTCAATTTGCCAGGCCTCTCCAAATCTGTACTTTGACCACCTCCCCTCATACCACAAAGGTTTCAACCGTTTTGCCTGCTTAATTGCAGCACATGTCTCACAGTCATGGATCACCTGTGCAATAGTGTCCATGGTTAAGTCCACCCCTCGGTCACGAGCCCATTTGTATGTTGCATCTCTGCCCTGATGACCTGAAGCATCATGGGCCCACCGAGTCAGAAAAAGCTCACCCTTGTGTTCCCAGTCTAAGTCTACTTGGAACACTTGAGCAGCCTCATCTGCCCGTTGGTTGTGTCGATGTTCCTCAGTGGCTCGACTCAGAGGCACGTGTGCATCCACATGACGCACTTTTACCTCCAGTTTCTCTATCCGAGCTGCAATGTCTTTCCACAGGTCAGCAACCCAAATAGGTTTACCCTTTCGCTGCCAGTTATTCCGCTGCCACTGTTTTAGCCAACCCCACAAGGCATTTGCTGCCATCCACGAGTCAGTGTAGAGGTAGAGTCTCGGCCACCCCTCTCGCTCAGCAATGTCCAAAGCCAGCTGGATGGCTTTTACCTCTGCAAACTGACTTGATTCACCTTCTCCTTCAGCTGCTTGTGCAACCAGTCGTGTAGGACTCCACACGGCAGCTTTCCACTTCCGGTGGTTCCCTACAAGACGACAGGAGCCATCGGTGAAAAGAGCAAATTGTTTCTCAGTCTCTGGTAGATGATCATAAGGTGGAGCTTCTTGAGCTCGTCTCACCACTTCTTGTGGTGGCATTCCAAAGTGGGTGCCTTCTGGCCAGTTTGTAATTGCTTCCACAATACCTGGACGATTAGGTTTCCCTATTCGGGCTCTTTGGGTGATCAAAGCAGTCCATTTACTCCAAGTCACATCGGTGGCATGATGGACAGGAGAAAGGTTATTCTGGAACATGAATCTCAGCACCGGTAGCCTGGGCGCCAGAAAGAGCTGTGCTTCAGTGCCAATCACTTCTGAAGCGGCTCTAACTCCTTCATATGCTGCAAGTATCTCCTTCTCAGTTGTTGTGTAGTTGGCCTCGGAACCTCTGTAGCTCCGGCTCCAGAATCCCAGGGGTCGACCTCGAGTTTCCCCTGGTGCTTTCTGCCAGAGGCTCCAGTTGGGACCATTGTGTCCGGCTGCAGTGTAGAGCACGTTCTTGATGTCTGGCCTGTTCGAACCGGTCCAAGGGCCATTGCCTGCACAATCTCCTTTTAAATCTGCTCAAAAGCTTTCTGTTGGTCAGGACCCTGCCGTGATTGAGAGACGGAGACGCAGCTTGATGCAAGCAAGATGTCCAATTTATTAAGCTAACACACACATTTTTATATGCTTCCAGGCTGCCTCTAGGCAATCGTGTCTTAAGCTAATTGGCTAACTACTCTAATACACGCGCAAAGTTAACAAGGCTGCTTTGCTGATCAGAGAGTGTTCAGGCGGCGTTCACGAGGCAGGCCCGTAGCATCTTCAGATAAGCAGGAGTCAGAGGCGCAGCCGTTCCGTTGTTCCATTGAAAACCACAAGTTCCCTGTCACTTGCTGATTACAGCAATGCCTTTCAGCCAAGGTCCTGCACGTCCTGTACTTAGGTTCCTTTAAACAATAACAACCTTCTAAAGTGATTAACAGTTCATTAACACAAGTCGCTCCCATGTTACCACATCTCCCCCTTTTTTGTTTTAAATTCAGGTCTCCCGGTTTTCCCATGGTTTACGACCAACTAGCTCAAAAATACTTTCTTTAGCTAACATCTCTACACCAGGGGTCCTCCCGGTTCCCTTCACGCCTTGTGTTGATTCCTGTTCTACTACAAAAATTTTGCTTACTGAAGCAGATATTGATTTTTGCAAGCATTGTAACATACATGGAATTATCATTAATAATACACAGATTAATAGAAGAATAGAAAGCCCTTGTTTAAGCAAGTCTTTCAACCACCCTGAGATACCCCAGGATGCCAACCACCCATCAAGTCCACCCACACTCTCCTTTATGTTATGAGTTCGTTCTTGTAGCTCCTTAATCTGTTGATAGATACTTTTGGAGTGGGCAGACAAATTCATACAACACATTCCTTCAAAATCTTCACAACCATGTCCATGTGCTAATAAAAGAAAATCTATAGCAGCACGATTCTGTAACACAGCATGCCGCAAGCTATCTACATCATTAGCCAACCCTGACAAAATGTCCGAGGTTGTATTAAACTGTTTCACTGCCCAACATGCTAGTCTTTTAATCTTGTTCCAATTGCTCGCAGCCATTGCGCCAGGTAAGAAAAAGGACAAGGCTACAGTCTCCGCTCGAGATTCTAGATAAACGTGATCATCACAATCAGGCCTAAGTTCTTGTAATGACCTTCTCAGTCTGGGGTGTTTACTCACCGACTTAACCAAATCCCTCATGCGGGGTGCAAATAGCGTGAGTTTCCCAATGTAACAGGGTCCTCCTATAGGTTTAAGAGGGATCCCGGGCCAGGCCCTGTTTCCACAGATCAAAAAATAACCTCCGGGTAGTTGTACCTGGCCTGTAGTATTGACAACAAATCGGGAACCCAGCTCTTGTGGTCTATCCCAATGATCGCTATTACCTGTTACATTGTGATAAATAATTAATTGACCTCTTATTTTCTTTTGATCATTTTGATACCATCCACGCGGGTCCCAGAAATAAACAACCCCTGTCCCATTAATTGATGTTAATCCAAAGTTTGAGCAATGTTTCTCGAAAGGGTCTCACATTTTTTGCTGGAATCCAACGGGGGCCTCTTTCTGTGGAGACACAAGCATAGCCTCTACCCCATGTGACAAGGGGGTAGGGACCCATTATTTTACCTGTTTCAGGGTCCCGTATTAACACTGGTGGTTTGATTCTAGGTTCCAGAAGGGCATTTGTACTAAAATGTCGAACTATGGGGGGATTACTGTCCAACAACGAACAATTCAAAAAGTTAAAAACATATAAGGCTTTCAGTAATCGCTCTTCTGGAGTAGCAGTCCCTACTCCCCCTTTTTGTTTTAATAACAAACATTTGAGGGATTGGTGGGACCGTTCTATGAGAGATTGACCTGTAGGGGAGTGAGGGATGCCAGTAATATGTTTTAGGTGAAAAATTATGAACTTTAGGCATTAAAATGAGTTGTGCAATTCGGCTCTTCTTTGGTATAACACAAGGAGGAAACGGAGTCCAGGCCATGATTTTAATTTCTTGAAGACTATCAGCATCTATTACCCCAGGCAAGACAAAAAGTCCTGATAGCGTTGTAGATGATCTTCCCAATAATAACGCTTGTGTTCCAGGTGGTAAGGGGCCAAAACCACCAGTGGATAACAAATGGACCGAGGAGTCAAGCAACGTTATTGCGTGGGAGGTTGCCAGGTCCAGACCGGCACTTCCTGCTGTTGCTGGGTAGAGATCGGCAATACTGCCGGCCCCCCCTGCACCCGCGGGGGGGTTGCCTGCAGAACTTGTCTCTGCACGCGCCGCGGCCCCGCGCGCGCTGAGACTCCCCCGGGTGCAGGGACGCCGCCGCTGCCCCCTCCTCCAACTACATCCGGGAAACTCGGGCGACGCCGCGCTCGGTTAACGTCGGCTCTTTTTCGGGGTCAATAGGACCCGGATCAAAGGGACCATCCTCGGGGGGATATTCAGCAGCACCAGTTAGCGGTGGTGGTTCAGCGGCAGAACTCCCGCCCGCCAGGCGGGAGGCCCGGGTTCGATTCCCGGTTGGGGCAGAGAGTTCCGCTTCACAGGCAACGCCAGGTGCGGTTGAGGGTGACGGGGAAGGCACCGAGTCTTTTTTACAGGAGTCCCGTGGCCCTTGTTCTCGCGCTTTTATGGTTTCAAAAACAATTCTCCACCTAGGGGGCATACGCAGCGCTTCTTCATCCCCTGCGGTAGCCGCATCCCATAATTTCACCCCCTCCTCGTCCCAGAGTTCACATGTAAAGATCGAGGAGGCTGTTACTGTGGGAATCTTGACCTGCACCCACTTAAGTAATAATTTAAGGTCCTGCCCCGTAAGGGGCTTCTTCCCTTGTTCTTTAAGTAATGTTTTCATTAGTTCATAAACGTCTCTCTCAGGGGAAGACGCCTGATTCCCCATTTCCTTAATTAGTTTCCCGCAGCTCACCTCTCGTTCCAGACGGAGGGATTTTGCCGGCACGTCCTCGGCCACTTCCTTTCAGCGGCTCGTCCTGCTTCCTTTCAGCAGTTCAATGTTAGTTCTGCGGGACTCACGGCATGCCACCAGGTAGGCGGTTTATCATTCCTCGGCGGTATCACCATAGGAGATATCACGTCGGGGTCACCAATTTGCCGTGATTGAGAGACGGAGACGCAGCTTGATGCAAGCAAGATGTCTAATTTATTAAGCTAACACACACATTTTTATATGCTTCCAGGCTGCCTCTAGGCAATCGTGTCTTAAGCTAATTGGCTAACTACTCTAATACACGCGCAAAGTTAACAAGGCTGCTTTGCTGATCAGAGAGTGTTCAGGCGGCGTTCACGAGGCAGGCCCATAGCATCTTCAGATAAGCAGGAGTCAGAGGCGCAGCCATTCCGTTGTTCCATTGAAAACCACAAGTTCCCTGTCACTTGCTGATTACAGCAACTCCTTTCAGCCAAGGTCCTGCACGTCCTGTACTTAGGTTCCTTTAAACAATAACAACCTTCTAAAGTGATTAACAGTTCATTAACACAAGTCGCTCCCATGTTACCACAGGACCCCATGTGAAATCATTCTTCTTTCTGGTCACCTCATAGAGAGGTTTCACAATTTCACTGTAACATGGAATATGCTTTCTCCAGAAACCAACAGTCCCTCAACAGTAGTTGGCCTCGGAACCTCTGTAGCTCCGGCTCCAGAATCCCAGGGGTCGACCTCGAGTTTCCCCTGGTGCTTTCTGCCAGAGGCTCCAGTTGGGACCATTGTGTCCGGCTGCAGTGTAGAGCACGTTCTTGATGTCTGGCCCTGTTCGAACCGGTCCAAGGGCCATTGCCTGCACAATCTCCTTTTAAATCTGCTCAAAAGCTTTCTGTTGGTCAGGACCCCTCTTGAAATCATTCTTCTTTCTGGTCACCTCATAGAGAGGTTTCACAATTTCACTGTAACATGGAATATGCTTTCTCCAGAAACCAACAGTCCCTAAAAAGGTTTGAGTGTCCTTTTTAGTTGATGGTGGGGCCATAGCTGTTACTTTGTTAATCACATCCATTGGGATCTGGCGACGACCATCTTGCCACTTGATTCCCAGGAACTGGATCTCTCGCGAAGGTCCCTTGACCTTGCTTCTTTTTACAGCAAAACCAGCATCCAGAAGAATTTTGTATGATCTTTTTACCTTTCTCAAAATCTTCTTCTAATGTGTCACCCCACACAATGATGTCATCAATGTACTGCAGGTGTTCTGGAGCTCCACCCTTCTCCAGTGCAGCATGGATCAGTCCATGGCAAATGGTTGAGCTATGTTTCCACCCCTGGGGCAGTCGATTCCAGGTGTACTGGACTCCCCTCCAGGTGAAAGCAAACTGTGGCCTGCACTCTGGTGCTATGGGAATAGAGAAGAATGCATGAGCAATGTCAATAGTGGCATACCACCTAGCTGCTTTTGACTCCAACTCATACTGAAGCTCTAGCATGTCCGGTACAGCAGCACTAAGTGGTGGTGTCACCTCATTCAGGCCACGATAGTCCACTGTCAGCCTCCACTCGCCATCAGGCTTTCGCACTGGCCAGATAGGACTGTTGAAGGGTGAATGAGTCCTGCTAATCACACCTTGGCTTTCCAATTGCCGAATCAGCTTATGAATGGGGATCACAGAGTCTCTGTTGGTGCGATACTGTTGTCTATGCACTGTTGAAGTGGCAATTGGCACCTGTTGGTCTTCAACCTTCAGCAACCCTACTACAGAAGGGTCATCTGAAAGGCCAGACAAAGTACGCAGCTGTTCAGTGTCCTCAGTCTCTACAGCCGCTATACCAAAGGCCCCCCGGTACCCTTTCGGGTCACGGAAGTATCCTTTCCTGAGATAGTCTATGCCAAGGATGCACGGAGCACCTGGGCCAGTCACTATAGGGTGCATTTGCCACTCCTTACCAGTGAGGCTCACACCGGCCTCCACAACAGTCAGTTGTTGAGAACCTCCTGTCACTCCAGAGATAGTGACAGAGTCTGTCCCTTTATGATTCGATGGCATTAGAGTGCACTGTGCACCAGTGTCCACCAAAGCTTTATATCTTTGTGGTTCTAATGTGCCAGGCCACCGAATCCACACAGTCCAATAAACTCGGTTGTCCCTCTGCTCCTCCTGGCTGGAGGCAGGGCATCTCTAGGGTTGAGCACTAGAGCTCGATGAACCATCCTGGTTGTTGACTGGTGCAACCTTCTTCTTGGAAGAACCATCTCCTGGCTTTGTTCTGTTTAGTAGATCTTGTACACATAACTGGAGAACATCAGTGGGTTTCTTGTCCCAGACTCTCATGTCCTCTTTGAAATAATTTTTCAAGAGAGACCACAGGTGGCGTCTCAGTGGGTCCCGTCCCTCTCGCTGCTGTCTCGTAGCAGGAGGTCTCTTCTTAATGGCTGCAACACATGACCAGTTGTCTCTAGGAAGAATCTGGAGTTTACTTCCCCATCCATTTGGCATCTTATTCTTCCTGTCAGTCATTTTTTGAATGGCTGAGGTGTGGAAGTAAAGGGAATCAGAGAGGATGTCTCGATAGTGTCGTGCTTTAAAAGTTACCTCACGTACAGTTGGTCTTTCGTAACCTTCAAAACATCCCATGAAGGAGAATATATGGGCATGCGCTGCTGGTACAGTCTGAACAAACTTCCGGAACATTTGCATGTCACACTCAACATCATCAGGATCTGTGATTCCATCTTTATTATAGATCACTTCTCGCACAGCAATCTCTCTCAAGTAGGTGATGGCTTTCTCGAGCGTGGGTGTTCTGCTTCGGCGCCATCCGATGTCACCCTTGTGGGGGT
Organism: Apus apus; assembly: GCF_020740795.1. Classification (NCBI taxonomy): domain Eukaryota; kingdom Metazoa; phylum Chordata; class Aves; order Apodiformes; family Apodidae; genus Apus; species Apus apus. The sequence goes on along the minus strand of NC_067311.1, from coordinate 10,118,393 downwards.
ATCTCTCTCTCACAGCTGAAAGAAGTCGGTCCCACAGGGTAGTAGTTCCTGTCTTACTACTAAGTGCTCTGTCAATACCAGCATCTCTGGCCAGGGATCCCAACTGCTTGGCTTCTCTCTCATCCACATTGTAGGTCTCAGCACCACTATCAAAGCATCGGAGCAGCCAAGGAAGGATTCCCTCACCATCAATGCGGGTGAAGTCCTTTCTCATGAGGCGCAGTTCTTTCATAGAGAAAGGCTGGGCGAGGTCACCTTCGTCATCTGATTGAGGAGGACCTGCTGTTCTTTTATCCGCTTGAGAGTGGCCTGGTTTTTTATCTGTCTGAGAGGCACCCGCTCCATCAACTGTATTAGAATCCTCTTCCTCTTCATCCCCCTCACCTTCTGATTTAGAATCCTTCCCTTCCTCACTGTCAGCCTCTGTTTTTGTCTTTGCCTTGCTCCTAGTCACAGGGTCAACTAGCTTGTTTTGCGATGGATCAGAATCTATCTCTGTAGGAGGAGTTGTTTTTGTAGCAGTAGGAGTGGTGGTATTGGCAGCAGTGTTGGCAGCAGCAGTGGCAGCAACATTGCCTGTGGGGGAGTGGCAGTGAGCAGAACAGCATCTGGCCCTACGCATCCACATTATATTATAAACATTCAGCAAAAACATCCCCACTGCAACCATGCTATTCACATCAAGAGCTGGGAGATTCAGCTTGAGAGAATATGGAGAGGTAAAATTGAACCAGCTATTGCTGTTACCAACATGGACCGTTCCATTCACTTTAGGAGTTGTACAACTAGGACTTGCAGTGTAACTGTACACATACAGTGTTCCCATAGAGAACAGTATCATCATCCCTAGGATCACTAGGCTGGTAATGATACGGTTAATGATGGGTACAGTTCTGTCAATATACCACAAAAGAATCACAAGAGCAGCTACAAAGAGCAGAATGCCCTGGGCTACATACCACATGTACAATTGCAGGTTTGGAAAAAGATCCAGTAGATTCATTGCAGTAAGTGTCTGTTCAGTTTTCAATCCGTCAGGACACTCAGCAGAATTATTGCTCAGTGCTATCTGAGGGATTCCTCCCATCAGAGATGGAATTTTGCACACTCCCAATTGATGAAAATGTGTAATCTGGGCTTAAATTCGAGCCCCACGTTCGGCGCCAATTAATCGTTGTCACCATTTGACTCAGGTCCGACAACAATGCTCTCGATCCCCTCCCCCCCCCACCCAGGTAGGGAAGGAGAGAGAGAAAAAGAGAGAGACTTGGCTGGATTGAAAACTAAACTACACAGCTTTAATTAAAACACTAATGAATCATACCAGAAAATATATACAATTATATACAGATATATTCAGATATGGGCAAAAGTCCCTCGCCTCCCCCCACCCCCAGCAACTCCCACAGCACTCCCCTGAACTGGGAAGAGTCCCGAGGAATCCCGGAGCTGCTGCTGGAGAAAGCAGAGAGTTATGAGGGTCAGGAGAGCTCGAGCCTAAGGGTCGACGGTGATGGATGAACAGAGTCCTCCCCGGACGCCGGCCATGGACGGAAGAGAAGGCGAGAAGAAGCAGGAAGCTGTCCTCTATGATCTCTGACCTTCCTTTGAGCTTACGTAGATATATGGAATGGAATATCTTTGGCCAATTTTGCTGTCTGTCTAAATCAGCCTCCCACGGGGGGGGTCAGAGACCTCCCCATAGTGTCTGAGCCGGCGGAGTGAAGGTGTAACCTTGAAACCTCAGTAGTTAGAAAAACATTCTACTGTCTTATCAGCCTAGCAGAACACACAGTTGCTAGTTAAAAGAAAGCTTACTGAAGGGAAAAAAATCAGTGAAAAGAAAAATTGGCTTAATCCTGGCTCAAACCAGGACAGCTTTATAGTTTAGCATCGAGTCTTAAGGTCTAGGGTGTAGAGCTTTGCGTCTAGGATTAAGGGTCTATGGTATAGAGTGTAGTGTCTGGGGTTAAGCATCTACAGTCTACTTTTAAGGATATAGGGACTATGGTGTAGGATCTAGGATTAATTGACTACCGTCTGGACTTAGCGTCTAGGGTTAAAGGATTATAGATAAGCGTCTAGGGTCTAGTATCTAGGATTAATGGTCCAGCGTCTAGGGTTAAGGCTTTATAGTTTAGCATCTAGTCTTAAGGTGTAGGGTTAAGAGCTTTGCGTCTAGGCTTAACCGTCTATGGTATAGAGTGTAGCGTCTGGGGTCAAGCATATATGGTCTACGTTTCTCGATCTGGGGGCTATGGTTTAGTATATAGGATTAATGGACTATCGTCTGGACTTAGCGTCCACGCTTAAATGATTACAGATAAGTGTCTATGGTTTAGTATCTAGGATTAAGGGTCCAGCGTCTAGGGTTAAGGCTTTATAGTTTAGCATCTAGTCTTAAGGTCTAGGGTTTAGAGCTTTGCGTCTAGGATTAACCATCTATGGTATAGAGTGTAGCATCTGGGGTTAAGCATGTACGGTCTGTGTTTAAGGATCTAGGGTCTATGGTTTAGTATGTAGGATTAATGGACTACCATCTGGACTTCGCATCAAGGGTTAAAGGATTACAGTTAAGCGTCTAGGGTCTAGTATCTAGGATTAAGGCTGCAGCGTCTAGGGTTAAGGCTTTATAGTTTAGCATTTAGTCTTAAGGTCTAGGGTTTAGAGCTTTGAGTCTAGGATTAACGGTCTATGGTATAGAGTGTAGCGTCTGGGGTCAAGCATATACGGTCTACGTTTCTGTATCTAGGGTCTATGGTTCAGTATCTAGGATTAATGGACTATCGTCTGGACTTAGCGTCCAGGCTTAAAGGATTACAGATAAGTGTCTAGGGTGTAGGATTTAGTATCTAGGATTAAGGGTCCAGCGTCTAGGGTTAAGGCTTTATAGTTTAGCATCTAGTCTTATGGTCTAGGTTTTATAGCTTTGCGTCTAGGCTTAACCGTCTATGGTATAGACGGTAGCATCTGGAGGTTAAGCATATACGGTCTACATTTAAGGATCTAGGGTCTCTGGTTTAGTATCTAGGATTAATGGACTACCGTCTGGATTTAGCATCTAGGGTTAAAGGATTATAGATAAGCGTCTAGGGTCTAGTATCTAGGATTAAGAGTGAAGCGTCTATGGTTAAGGCTTCATAGTTTAGCATCTAGTCTTAAGGTCTAGGGTTTAGAGCTTTGAGTCTAGGATTAACGGTCGATGGTATAGAGTGCAGCGTCTGGGGTCAAGCATATACGGTATGCTTTTAAGGATCTAGGGTCTATGGTTCAGTATCTAGGATTAATGGACTACCGTTCCGACTTAGCATCTAGGCTTAAAAGTTTATAGATAAGCGCCTAGAGTCTAGGGTTTAGTATCTAGGATTAAGGCTCCAACATCTAGGCTTAAGGCTTTATAGTTTAGCATCTAGTCTTAAGGTCTAGGGTTTAGAGCTTTGCGTCTAGTATTAACGGTCTACGGTATAGAGTGTAGCGTCTGGGGTCAGGCATATACGGTCTACGTTTCTGGATCTAAGGTCTATGGTTTAGTATCTAGGATTAATGGACCATCGTCTGGACTTAGCGTCCAGGCTTAAAGGATTACAGATAAGGGTCTAGAGTTTAGTATCTAGGCTTAAGGGTGAAGCGTCTATGGTTAAGGCTTTATAGTTTAGCATCCCGTCTTAAGGTCTAGGGTTTAGAGCTTTGCGTCTAGGATTTACCATCTATGGTATAGATGGTAGCATTTGGGGTCAAGCATGTACGGTCTACGTTTAAGAATCTAGGGTCTATGGTGTAGGATCTAGGATTAATGGACTACCGTCTGGACTTAGGGTCTATGGCTAAAGGATTATAGATAAGAGTATAGGGTTTAGTATCTAGGATTAAGGGTCCAGCGTCTAGGGTTAAGGCTTTATAGTTTAGCATCTAGTCTTTATGTCTAGGGTTTAGAGCTTTGCGTCTAGGATTAACGGTCTACGGTATAGAGTGTAGCGTCTGTGGTTAAGCATATGCGGTCTACATTTAAGGATCTAGGGTCTATGGTTTAGTATCTAGGATTAATGGACTACAGTGTGGACAAATTATCCAGGGTTAAAGGATTATAGATAAGCGTCTAGGATTTAGTATCTAGGATTAAGGGTCCAACGTCTAGGGTTAAGGCTTTATAGTTTAGCATCTAGTCTTAAGGTCTAGGGTTTAGAGCTTTGCGTCTAGGCTTAACCGTCAATGGTATAGAGTGTAGCATCTGGGGTTAAGCATATACGGTCTACGTTTAAGGACCTAGGGTCTACGGTTTAGTATCTAGGATTAATGGACTACCGTCTGGACTTAGCATCTAGGGTGAAAGGATTATAGATAAGCGTCTAGGGTTTATTATCTACGATTAAGGGTCCAGCGTCTAGGGTTAAGGCTTTATAGTTTAGCATCTAGTCTGAAGGTCTAGGGTTTAGAGCATTGCGTCTAGGCTTAATCGTCTATGGTACAGAGTGCAGCGTCTGGGGTTAAGCATATACGGTCTACGTTTAAGGATCTAGGGTCTCTAGTTAAGTATCTAGGATTAATGGACTACCATCTGAATTTAGCATCTAGGCTTAAAGGATTATAGATAACCGTCTAGGGTTTTGTATGTAGGATTAAGGCTCCAGCGTCTTGGGTTAAGGCTTATAGTTTAGCATCTAGTCTTTAGGTCTAGGGTTTAGAGCTTTGCGTCTAGGATTAACAGTCTATGGTACAGAGTGCAGCGTCTGGGGTTAAGCATATACGGTCTACGTTTAAGGATCTAGGGTCTATGGTGTAGGATCTAGTATTAATGGACTACCATCTAGACTTAGCGTCTAGGGTTAAAGGATTATAGGTAAGCATCTAGGGTTTAGGGTCTAGTATCTAGGATTAAGTCTCCAGCGTCTAGGGTTAAGGCTTTATAGTTTACCATCTAGTCTTAAGGTCTAGGGTTTAGAGCTTTGCGTCTAGGATTAACCGTCTATGGTATAGAGGGTAGCGTCTGGTGTCAAGCATATACGGTATACGTTTCTGGATCTAGGGTCTGTGGTGTAGGATCTAGGATTAATGGACTACTGTCTGGACTTAGCATCTAGGCTTAAAGGATTATAGATAAGCGTCTAGGGTTTATTATGTACGATTAAGGGTCCAGCGTCTAGGGTTAAGGCTTTATAGTTTAGCATCTAGTCTTAAGGTCTAGGGTTTAGAGCTTTGCGTCTAGGATTAACAGTCTATGGTATAGAGTGTAGCGTCTGGGGTTAAGCATCTACGGTCTACGTTTAAGGATCTAGGGTCTACGATTAATGGACTATCATCTGGACTTAGCGTCTAACCTTAAAGGATTATAGACAAGCATCTAGGGTCTAGGGTCTGGTATCTAAGATTAAGGGTCCAGCTTCTAGGGTTAAGGCTTTATAGTTTAGCTTCTAGTCTTAAGGTCTAGGGTTTAGAGCTTTGCGTCTAGGATTAACGGTCTATGGTATAGTGTGCATCGTCTGGGGTTGAGCATATACGGTCTACGTTTATGTCACCGTTTGACTCAGGTCCGACAACAATGCTCTCGATCCCCTCCCCCCCCCACCCTGGTAGGGAAGGAGAGAGAGAAAAAGAGAGAGACTTGCCTGGATTGAAAACTAAACTACACAGCTTTAATTAAAACACTAATGAATCATACCAGAAAATATATACAATTATATACAGATTGTTGCAAGCCTGTACCGGGGGGCTACCGGCTGTCAGGATACTTTTGCGACTCCCCCTCTCAATGTGGAGGGGTTTGTGAATGAGCCCGAGGGTCACACGCGGCGCTGCCTCTCACGGAGCAACGGCCACCGCGGGGCCGTATTTCCGGGTGGTAGCTAGAGAGCACCCCCACCCCACCACGCTCAGAGATTGCCTCTAAAGCCAAGATTTACTCCACAAACTAATAGGTTTATTAAGGGTTAACACAAACCGAGGGATGATGTTCGGGGACAATACAGGTGTGAATGGCTACCAGGGATATCGATATGTATGTAGTGAGCAAGTGTCCTTTAGGGAGGCAATGCAAAGGTGCTTTTAAGGGAGAGGATTAAGGATCAAAGGGAGGAGGGAGGAGGGAAGGAAACCCGACACCGGTCCTCCTTAAGAGGTCGCGCTGTGTGTGCAAGTATGAGGAAAGTAATATGTGTGTGTGGGTATGTGTGTGTGTGTGTGAGGTGATGTTACCCTCCGGCGGCTTGTCCAGCGTCGGTCGGTGGCCGGAAGGCAGGACGGCAGGTCCGTGGTGTCGGAGGGGCAGCCTCTCGGCAGCGGGTGCAGCGCCCGTTGGTTTCCTCTCCAGCGGCAGCAACACGGGGAGGGGGCTCCGGCCCCGACCCCAGGGCTCGGGACCCCGGCACGCTCGGTGCTGAGGCTCAGGCTGGACCTGGGGCAGGCAGGCAGGCAGGGTCCCAGCACCAGTGTCCGCAGCAGGGGGGGTGTCCCACGCAGAAAGCGTCCGAACGGGCCTCAGGGAGGAGGGAAGGGGCCCACCTGCTGCCCTCGCCACCTTTTATACCCCCTGACCCACCGGTCCAGTCAGTGTCACTGTCCAGAGCCAATGAGCGTCCGTGAGCCCCACTTTAAGGCGGTGACTGCCAGGGGCACAGGATGGCTTGTCGTCCATCCTTTCTGTCCTGGACCACAGCTGTTGTTTTGGGTTCAGTTTTCCTTGAGAAGCGAGTCTGTTTTAGTTCGTTAGCTGGGGATAATCAGGAGAGGCCTTCGCTGGCTTAAAAGACATTTTGTTTAGACTTATGTGGGGAAGAAAAGAACAGTTTCCCACACAGATGTATTCAGATATGGGCAAAAACCTCTCACCTCCCCCCACCCCCAGCAACTCCCACAGCACTCCCCTGAACTTGGAAGAGTCCCGAGGAATCCCGGAGCTGCTGCTGGAGAAAAGCAGAGAGTTATGAGGGTCAGCAGAGCTCGAGCTTAAGGGTCGAAGGTGATGGATGAACAGAGTCCTCCCCGGATGCCGGACATGGATGGAAGAGAAGGCGAGAAGAAGAAGGAAGCTGTCTTCTATGATCTCCGACCTTCCTTTGAGCTTACGTAGATATATGGAATGGAATATCTTTGGCCAATTTTGCTGTCTGTCTAATTCAGCCTCCCACGGGGGGGGGTCAGAGATCTCCCCATAGTGTCTGAGCCGGCGGAGTGTAGGTGTAACCTTGAAACCTCAGTAGTTAGAAAAACATTCCACTGTCTTATCAGCCTAGCAGAACACACAGTTGCTAGTTAAAAGAAAGCTTACTGAAGGAAAAAAAAATCATTGAAAAGAAAAATTGGCTTAATCCTGGCTCAAACCAGGACATTCCACCCCTTATTCCATACCATATATTACATACAGGCTGCATACTTTACCAGCTGTCAAATTAAGGATTCTCTCCCAAAGTCAGATTACCTTGAGGTACATATTGTACTTCACCATCCTCCATCATCACACACCAGGTATGTCCAGGTCCCTGAGCAAAAGCAATACCCCTGACAGGTTTACCTTTGCCTGAAGCAGGATAGACCCAAACACTTTTACCCAGCAGGTTTCTTTCACATTCCACAGGGAATTTATCCCCATCTGCAGTATGCACAAGGTCTGACTGGGCAGGACCAGCCTGATTGATGGATCCCCTGGTATTAACTAACCAGGTGGCCTTTGCCAAATTTTTATCCCAGGTTTTGAAAGTTCCACCACCCATTGCCTTTAGGGTAGCCTTCAACAGACCATTGTACCTTTCAACTTTCCCTGAAGCCTGTGCATAGTATGGGATATGCTAGATCCATCCAATACCATGCTCTTTAGCCCAGTCAGTGACAAGACTGTTTTTGAAATGAGTCCCATTGTCTGACTCAATTCTCTCTGGAGTACCATGTCTCCACAAAATTTGCATCTCGAGACCCAGAATAGTATTCCTGGCCGTGGCATGAGGCACAGGATATGTCTCCAACCATCCTGTACTTGTTTCCACCATTGTAAGCACATAGCGCTTACCCTGGCGGCTCTGAGGAAGTGTGATGTAGTCAATTTGCCAGGCCTCTCCAAATCTGTACTTTGACCACCTCCCCTCATACCACAAAGGTTTCAACCGTTTTGCCTGCTTAATTGCAGCACATGTCTCACAGTCATGGATCACCTGTGCAATAGTGTCCATGGTTAAGTCCACCCCTCGGTCACGAGCCCATTTGTATGTTGCATCTCTGCCCTGATGACCTGAAGCATCATGGGCCCACCGAGTCAGAAAAAGCTCACCCTTGTGTTCCCAGTCTAAGTCTACTTGGAACACTTGAGCAGCCTCATCTGCCCGTTGGTTGTGTCGATGTTCCTCAGTGGCTCGACTCAGAGGCACGTGTGCATCCACATGACGCACTTTTACCTCCAGTTTCTCTATCCGAGCTGCAATGTCTTTCCACAGGTCAACAACCCAAATAGGTTTACCCTTTCGCTGCCAGTTATTCCGCTGCCACTGTTTTAGCCAACCCCACAAGGCATTTGCTGCCATCCACGAGTCAGTGTAGAGGTAGAGTCTCGGCCACCCCTCTCGCTCAGCAATGTCCAAAGCCAGCTGGATGGCTTTTACCTCTGCAAACTGACTTGATTCACCTTCTCCTTCAGCTGCTTGTGCAACCAGTCGTGTAGGACTCCACACGGCAGCTTTCCACTTCCGGTGGTTCCCTACAAGACGACAGGAGCCATCGGTGAAAAGAGCAAATTGTTTCTCAGTCTCTGGTAGATGATCATAAGGTGGAGCTTCTTGAGCTCGTCTCACCACTTCTTGTGGTGGCATTCCAAAGTGGGTGCCTTCTGGCCAGTTTGTAATTGCTTCCACAATACCTGGACGATTAGGTTTCCCTATTCGGGCTCTTTGGGTGATCAAAGCAGTCCATTTACTCCAAGTCACATCGGTGGCATGATGGACAGGAGAAAGGTTATTCTGGAACATGAATCTCAGCACCGGTAGCCTGGGCGCCAGAAAGAGCTGTGCTTCAGTGCCAATCACTTCTGAAGCGGCTCTAACTCCTTCATATGCTGCAAGTATCTCCTTCTCAGTTGTTGTGTAGTTGGCCTCGGAACCTCTGTAGCTCCGGCTCCAGAATCCCAGGGGTCGACCTCGAGTTTCCCCTGGTGCTTTCTGCCAGAGGCTCCAGTTGGGACCATTGTGTCCGGCTGCAGTGTAGAGCACGTTCTTGATGTCTGGCCTGTTCGAACCGGTCCAAGGGCCATTGCCTGCACAATCTCCTTTTAAATCTGCTCAAAAGCTTTCTGTTGGTCAGGACCCTGCCGTGATTGAGAGACGGAGACGCAGCTTGATGCAAGCAAGATGTCTAATTTATTAAGCTAACACACACATTTTTATATGCTTCCAGGCTGCCTCTAGGCAATCGTGTCTTAAGCTAATTGGCTAACTACTCTAATACACGCGCAAAGTTAACAAGGCTGCTTTGCTGATCAGAGAGTGTTCAGGCGGCGTTCACGAGGCAGGCCCGTAGCATCTTCAGATAAGCAGGAGTCAGAGGCGCAGCCGTTCCGTTGTTCCATTGAAAACCACAAGTTCCCTGTCACTTGCTGATTACAGCAACTCCTTTCAGCCAAGGTCCTGCACGTCCTGTACTTAGGTTCCTTTAAACAATAACAACCTTCTAAAGTGATTAACAGTTCATTAACACAAGTCGCTCCCATGTTACCACATCTCCCCCTTTTTTGTTTTAAATTCAGGTCTCCCGGTTTTCCCATGGTTTACGACCAACTAGCTCAAAAATACTTTCTTTAGCTAACATCTCTACACCAGGGGTCCTCCCGGTTCCCTTCACGCCTTGTGTTGATTCCTGTTCTACTACAAAAATTTTGCTTACTGAAGCAGATATTGATTTTTGCAAGCATTGTAACATACATGGAATTATCATTAATAATACACAGATTAATAGAAGAATAGAAAGCCCTTGTTTAAGCAAGTCTTTCAACCACCCTGAGATACCCCAGGATGCCAACCACCCATCAAGTCCACCCACACTCTCCTTTATGTTATGAGTTCGTTCTTGTAGCTCCTTAATCTGTTGATAGATACTTTTGGAGTGGGCAGACAAATTCATACAACACATTCCTTCAAAATCTTCACAACCATGTCCATGTGCTAATAAAAGAAAATCTATAGCAGCACGATTCTGTAACACAGCATGCCGCAAGCTATCTACATCATTAGCCAACCCTGACAAAATGTCCGAGGTTGTATTAAACTGTTTCACTGCCCAACATGCTAGTCTTTTAATCTTGTTCCAATTGCTCGCAGCCATTGCGCCAGGTAAGAAAAAGGACAAGGCTACAGTCTCCGCTCGAGATTCTAGATAAACGTGATCATCACAATCAGGCCTAAGTTCTTGTAATGACCTTCTCAGTCTGGGGTGTTTACTCACCGACTTAACCAAATCCCTCATGCGGGGTGCAAATAGCGTGAGTTTCCCAATGTAACAGGGTCCTCTTATAGGTTTAAGAGGGATCCCGGGCCAGGCCCTGTTTCCACAGATCAAAAAATAACCTCCGGGTAGTTGTACCTGGCCTGTAGTATTGACAACAAATCGGGAACCCAGCTCTTGTGGTCTATCCCAATGATCGCTATTACCTGTTACATTGTGATAAATAATTAATTGACCTCTTATTTTCTTTTGATCATTTTGATACCATCCACGCGGGTCCCAGAAATAAACAACCCCTGTCCCATTAATTGATATTAATCCAAAGTTTGAGCAATGTTTCTCGAAAGGGTCTCACATTTTTTGCTGGAATCCAACGGGGGCCTCTTTCTGTGGAGACACAAGCATAACCTCTACCCCATGTGACAAGGGGGTAGGGACCCATTATTTTACCTGTTTCAGGGTCCCGTATTAACACTGGTGGTTTGATTCTAGGTTCCAGAAGGGCATTTGTACTAAAATGTCGAACTATGGGGGGATTACTGTCCAACAACGAACAATTCAAAAAGTTAAAAACATATAAGGCTTTCAGTAATCGCTCTTCTGGAGTAGCAGTCCCTACTCCCCCTTTTTGTTTTAATAACAAACATTTGAGGGATTGGTGGGACCGTTCTATGAGTGATTGACCTGTAGGGGAGTGAGGGATGCCAGTAATATGTTTTAGGTGAAAAATTATGAACTTTAGGCATTAAAATGAGTTGTGCAATTCGGCTCTTCTTTGGTATAACACAAGGAGGAAACGGAGTCCAGGCCATGATTTTAATTTCTTGAAGACTATCAGCATCTATTACCCCAGGCAAGACAAAAAGTCCTGATAGCGTTGTAGATGATCTTCCCAATAATAACGCTTGTGTTCCAGGTGGTAAGGGGCCAAAAACACCAGTGGATAACAAATGGACCGAGGAGTCAAGCAACGTTATTGCGTGGGAGGTTGCCAGGTCCAGACCGGCACTTCCTGCTGTTGCTGGGTAGAGATCGGCAATACTGCCGGCCCCCCCTGCACCCGCGGGGGGGTTGCCTGCAGAACTTGTCTCTGCACGCGCCGCGGCCCCGCGCGCGCTGAGACTCCCCCGGGTGCAGGGACGCCGCCGCTGCCCCCTCCTCCAACTACATCCGGGAAACTCGGGCGACGCCGCGCTCGGTTAACGTCGGCTCTTTTTCGGGGTCAATAGGACCCGGATCAAAGGGACCATCCTCGGGGGGATATTCAGCAGCACCAGTTAGCGGTGGTGGTTCAGCGGCAGAACTCCCGCCCGCCAGGCGGGAGGCCCGGGTTCGATTCCCGGTTGGGGCAGAGAGTTCCGCTTCACAGGCAACGCCAGGTGCGGTTGAGGGTGACGGGGAAGGCACCGAGTCTTTTTTACAGGAGTCCCGTGGCCCTCGTTCTCGCGCTTTTATGGTTTCAAAAACAATTCTCCACCTAGGGGGCATACGCAGCGCTTCTTCATCCCCTGCGGTAGCCGCATCCCATAATTTCACCCCCTCCTCGTCCCAGAGTTCACATGTAAAGATCGAGGAGGCTGTTACTGTGGGAATCTTGACCTGCACCCACTTAAGTAATAATTTAAGGTCCTGCCCCGTAAGGGGCTTCTTCCCTTGTTCTTTAAGTAATGTTTTCATTAGTTCATAAACGTCTCTCTCAGGGGAAGACGCCTGATTCCCCATTTCCTTAATTAGTTTCCCGCAGCTCACCTCTCGTTCCAGACGGAGGGATTTTGCCGGCACGTCCTCGGCCACTTCCTTTCAGCGGCTCGTCCTGCTTCCTTTCAGCAGTTCAATGTTAGTTCTGCGGGACTCACGGCATGCCACCAGGTAGGCGGTTTATCATTCCTCGGCGGTATCACCATAGGAGATATCACGTCGGGGTCACCAATTTGCCGTGATTGAGAGACGGAGACGCAGCTTGATGCAAGCAAGATGTCTAATTTATTAAGCTAACACACACATTTTTATATGCTTCCAGGCTGCCTCTAGGCAATCGTGTCTTAAGCTAATTGGCTAACTACTCTAATACACGCGCAAAGTTAACAAGCCTGCTTTGCTGATCAGAGAGTGTTCAGGCGGCGTTCACGAGGCAGGCCCATAGCATCTTCAGATAAGCAGGAGTCAGAGGCGCAGCCATTCCGTTGTTCCATTGAAAACCACAAGTTCCCTGTCACTTGCTGATTACAGCAACTCCTTTCAGCCAAGGTCCTGCACGTCCTGTACTTAGGTTCCTTTAAACAATAACAACCTTCTAAAGTGATTAACAGTTCATTAACACAAGTCGCTCCCATGTTACCACAGGACCCCATGTGAAATCATTCTTCTTTCTGGTCACCTCATAGAGAGGTTTCACAATTTCACTGTAACATGGAATATGCTTTCTCCAGAAACCAACAGTCCCTCAACAGTAGTTGGCCTCGGAACCTCTGTAGCTCCGGCTCCAGAATCCCAGGGGTCGACCTCGAGTTTCCCCTGGTGCTTTCTGCCAGAGGCTCCAGTTGGGACCATTGTGTCCGGCTGCAGTGTAGAGCACGTTCTTGATGTCTGGCCCTGTTCGAACCGGTCCAAGGGCCATTGCCTGCACAATCTCCTTTTAAATCTGCTCAAAAGCTTTCTGTTGGTCAGGACCCCTCTTGAAATCATTCTTCTTTCTGGTCACCTCATAGAGAGGTTTCACAATTTCACTGTAACATGGAATATGCTTTCTCCAGAAACCAACAGTCCCTAAAAAGGTTTGAGTGTCCTTTTTAGTTGATGGTGGGGCCATAGCTGTTACTTTGTTAATCACATCCATTGGGATCTGGCGACGACCATCTTGCCACTTGATTCCCAGGAACTGGATCTCTCGCGAAGGTCCCTTGACCTTGCTTCTTTTTACAGCAAAACCAGCATCCAGAAGAATTTTGTATGATCTTTTTACCTTTCTCAAAATCTTCTTCTAATGTGTCACCCCACACAATGATGTCATCAATGTACTGCAGGTGTTCTGGAGCTCCACCCTTCTCCAGTGCAGCATGGATCAGTCCATGGCAAATGGTTGAGCTATGTTTCCACCCCTGGGGCAGTCGATTCCAGGTGTACTGGACTCCCCTCCAGGTGAAAGCAAACTGTGGCCTGCACTCTGGCGCTATGGGAATAGAGAAGAATGCATGAGCAATGTCAATAGTGGCATACCACCTAGCTGCTTTTGACTCCAACTCATACTGAAGCTCTAGCATGTCCGGTACAGCAGCACTAAGTGGTGGTGTCACCTCATTCAGGCCACGATAGTCCACTGTCAGCCTCCACTCGCCATCAGGCTTTCGCACTGGCCAGATAGGACTGTTGAAGGGTGAATGAGTCCTGCTAATCACACCTTGGCTTTCCAATTGCCGAATCAGCTTATGAATGGGGATCACAGAGTCTCTGTTGGTGCGATACTGTTGTCTATGCACTGTTGAAGTGGCAATTGGCACCTGTTGGTCTTCAACCTTCAGCAACCCTACTACAGAAGGGTCATCTGAAAGGCCAGACAAAGTACGCAGCTGTTCAGTGTCCTCAGTCTCTACAGCCGCTATACCAAAGGCCCCCCGGTACCCTTTCGGGTCACGGAAGTATCCTTTCCTGAGATAGTCTATGCCAAGGATGCACGGAGCACCTGGGCCAGTCACTATAGGGTGCATTTGCCACTCCTTACCAGTGAGGCTCACACCGGCCTCCACAACAGTCAGTTGTTGAGAACCTCCTGTCACTCCAGAGATAGTGACAGAGTCTGTCCCTTTATGATTCGATGGCATTAGAGTGCACTGTGCACCAGTGTCCACCAAAGCTTTATATCTTTGTGGTTCTAATGTGCCAGGCCACCGAATCCACACAGTCCAATAAACTCGGTTGTCCCTCTGCTCCTCCTGGCTGGAGGCAGGGCATCTCTAGGGTTGAGCACTAGAGCTCGATGAACCATCCTGGTTGTTGACTGGTGCAACCTTCTTCTTGCAAGAACCATCTCCTGGCTTTGTTCTGTTTAGAAGATCTTGTACACATAACTGGAGAACATCAGTGGGTTTCTTGTCCCAGACTCTCATGTCCTCTTTGAAATAATTTTTCAAGAGAGACCACAGGTGGCGTCTCAGTGGGTCCCGTCCCTCTCGCTGCTGTCTCGTAGCAGGAGGTCTCTCCTTAATGGCTGCAACACATGACCAGTTGTCTCTAGGAAGAATCTGGAGTTTACTTCCCCATCCATTTGGCATCTTATTCTTCCTGTCAATCATTTTTTGAATGGCTGAGGTGTGGAAGTAAAGGGAATTAGAGAGGATGTCTCGATAGTGTCGTGCTTTAAAAGTTACCTCACGTACAGTTGGTCTTTCGTAACCTTCAAAACATCCCATGAAGGAGAATATATGGGCATGCGCTGCTGGTACAGTCTGAACAAACTTCCGGAACATTTGCATGTCACACTCAACATCATCAGGATCTGTGATTCCATCTTTATTATAGATCACTTCTCGCACAGCAATCTCTCTCAAGTAGGTGATGGCTTTCTCGAGCGTGGGTGTTCTGCTTCGGCGCCATCCGATGTCACCCTTGTGGGGGTATCTCTCTCTCACAGCTGAAAGAAGTCGGTCCCACAGGGTAGTAGTTCCTGTCTTACTACTAAGTGCTCTGTCAATACCAGCATCTCTGGCCAGGGATCCCAACTGCTTGGCTTCTCTCTCATCCACATTGTAGGTCTCAGCACCACTATCAAAGCATCGGAGCAGCCAAGGAAGGATTCCCTCACCATCAATGCGGGTGAAGTCCTTTCTCATGAGGCGCAGTTCTTTCATAGAGAAAGGCTGGGCGAGGTCACCTTCGTCATCTGATTGAGGAGGACCTGCTGTTCTTTTATCCGCTTGAGAGTGGCCTGGTTTTTTATCTGTCTGAGAGGCACCCGCTCCATCAACTGTATTAGAATCCTCTTCCTCTTCATCCCCCTCACCTTCTGATTTAGAATCCTTCCCTTCCTCACTGTCAGCCTCTGTTTTTGTCTTTGCCTTGCTCCTAGTCACAGGGTCAACTAGCTTGTTTTGCGATGGATCAGAATCTATCTCTGTAGGAGTAGTTGTTTTTGTAGCAGTAGGAGTGGTGGTATTGGCAGCAGTGTTGGCAGCAGCAGTGGCAGCAACATTGCCTGTGGGGGAGTGGCAGTGAGCAGAACAGCATCTGGCCCTACGCATCCACATTATATTATAAACATTCAGCAAAAACATCCCCACTGCAACCATGCTATTCACATCAAGAGCTGGGAGATTCAGCTTGAGAGAATATGGAGAGGTAAAATTGAACCAGCTATTGCTGTTACCAACATGGACCGTTCCATTCACTTTAGGAGTTGTACAACTAGGACTTGCAGTGTAACTGTACACATACAGTGTTCCCATAGAGAACAGTATCATCATCCCTAGGATCACTAGGCTGGTAATGATACAGTTAATGATGGGTACAGTTCTGTCAATATACCACAAAAGAATCACAAGAGCAGCTACAAAGAGCAGAATGCCCTGGGCTACATACCACATGTACAATTGCAGGTTTGGAAAAAGATCCAGTAGATTCATTGCAGTAAGTGTCTGTTCAGTTTTCAATCCGTCAGGACACTCAGCAGAATTATTGCTCAGTGCTATCTGAGGGATTCCTCCCATCAGAGATGGAATTTTGCACACTCCCAATTGATGAAAATGTGTAATCTGGGCTTAAATTCGAGCCCCACGTTCGGCGCCAATTAATCGTTGTCACCATTTGACTCAGGTCCGACAACAATGCTCTCGATCCCCTCCCCCCCCACCCAGGTAGGGAAGGAGAGAGAGAAAAAGAGAGAGACTTGGCTGGATTGAAAACTAAACTACACAGCTTTAATTAAAACACTAATGAATCATACCAGAAAATATATACAATTATATACAGATATATTCAGATATGGGCAAAAGTCCCTCGCCTCCCCCCACCCCCAGCAACTCCCACAGCACTCCCCTGAACTGGGAAGAGTCCCGAGGAATCCCGGAGCTGCTGCTGGAGAAAGCAGAGAGTTATGAGGGTCAGGAGAGCTCGAGCCTAAGGGTCGACGGTGATGGATGAACAGAGTCCTCCCCGGACGCCGGCCATGGACGGAAGAGAAGGCGAGAAGAAGCAGGAAGCTGTCCTCTATGATCTCTGACCTTCCTTTGAGCTTACGTAGATATATGGAATGGAATATCTTTGGCCAATTTTGCTGTCTGTCTAAATCAGCCTCCCACGGGGGGGGTCAGAGACCTCCCCATAGTGTCTGAGCCGGCGGAGTGAAGGTGTAACCTTGAAACCTCAGTAGTTAGAAAAACCTTCCACTGTCTTATCAGCCTAGCAGAACACACAGTTGCTAGTTAAAAGAAAGCTTACTGAAGGGAAAAAAATCAGTGAAAAGAAAAATTGGCTTAATCCTGGCTCAAACCAGGACAGTTTAAGGATCTAGTGTCTATGGTTTAGTATGTAGGATTAATGGACTATCGTCTGGACTTACTGTTTAGGGTTAAAGGATTATAGATAAGCGTCTAGGGTTTAGTATCTAGAATTAAGGGTCCAGCATCTAGGGTTAAGGCTGTATAGTTTAGCATCTAGTCTTAAGGTCTAGGGTTTAGAGCTTTGCGTCTAGGATTAACGGTCTGTGGTATAGGGTGTAGCGTCTGAGGTTAAGCATCTACAGTCTACGGTGTAGGATCTAGGGTCTACGGTGTAGGATCTATGATTAATGGACTACCGTCTGGACTTAGCGTCTAGGGTTAAAGGATTATAGATAAGCGTCTAGGGTTTAGTTTCTAGGATTAAGGGTCCAGCATCTACGATTAAGGCTTTATAGTTTAGCATCTAGTCTTAAGGTCTAGGGTTTAGAGTTTTGCATCTACGATTAAAGGTCTATGGTATAGAGTGTAGCGTCTGGGATGAAGCATATACGGTCTACGTTTAAGGATCTAGGGTCTACAGTTTAGTATCTAGGATTAATGGACTACCGTCCGGACTTAGCGTCTAGGCTTAAAGGATTATAGATAAGCGTCTGGGGTCTAGGGTTTAGTATCTAGGATCAAGGGTCCAGGGTCTAGGGTTAAGGCTTTATAGTTTATCATCTACTCTTAAGGTCTAGGGTTTAGAGCTTTGCATCTTAGATTAACCGTCTATGGTATAGAGCGTAGCGTCTGGGGTTAAGCATCTACGGTCTACTTTTAAGGATCTAGGGACTACGGTGTAGGATCTAGGATTAATGGACTATCGTCTGGACTTAGCGTCCAGGCTTAAAGGATTACAGATAAGCGTCTAGGTTCTAGGTTTTCCTATCTAGGATTAAGGCTCCCACGTCTAGGGTTAAGGCTTTATAGTTTTGCATCTAGTCTTAAGGTCTAGGGTTTAGAGCTTTGCGTCTAGGATTAACCGTCTCTGGTATAGAGTGTAGCGTGTGGGGTTAAGCATATACGGTCTACGTTTAAGGATCTAGGGTCTACGGTGTAGGATCTAGGATTAATAGACTACCGTCTGGACCTTGCTTCTAGGGTTAAATGATTATAGATAAGCGTCTAGGGTCTAGGGTTTAGTATCTAGGATTAAGGCTCCAGCATCTACGGTTAAGGCTTTATAGTTTAGAACCTAGAATTAGGGTCTAAGGTTTAGAGCTTTGCGTCTAGGATTAACCGTCTATGATATAGAGTGTAGGGTCAGGGGTTAATCATATATGGTGTACGTTTAAGGATCTAGGGTCTATGGTTTCGTATCTAGGATTAATGGACTACTGTCTGGACTTAGCGTCTAGGGTTAAAGGATTATAGATAAGCGTCTAGGGTTTAGTATCTAGGATTAAGGCTTCAGCGTCTAGGGTTCAGGCTTTATAGTTTAGCATCTGATCTTAAGGTCTAGGGTTTAGAGCTTTGCGTCTTGGATTAACGGTCTATGGTATAGAGTGTAGCGTCTGGGTTTAAGGATATACGGTCTACATTTAAGGATCTAGGGTCTGCGGTTTGGTATCTAGGATTAATGGACTACCGTCTGGACTTAGCGTCTAAGGTTAAAGGATTATAGTTAAGCGTCTAGGGTTTAGCATCTAGGATTAAGGGTCCAGCGTCTGGGCTTAAGGCTTTATAGTTTATCACATAGTCTTAAGGTCTAGGGTTTAGAGCTTTGCGTCTAGGATTAACCGTCTATGTTATAGAGTGTAGCGTCTGGGGTTAAGCATCTACGGTCTACTTTTAAGGATCTAAGGACTACGGTGTAGGATCTAGGATTAATGGACTACCGTCTGGACTTAGCGTCTCGGCTTAAAGGATTATAGATAAGCTTCTAGGGTCTCAGGTTTAGTATCTAGGATTAAGGCTCCAGCGTCTAGGGTTAAGGCTTTATAGTTTAGCATCTAGTCTAAGGTCTAGGGTTTAGAGCTTTGCGTCTAGGATTAACCCTCTGTGGTATAAAGTGTAGTGTCTGGCGTTAAGCATGTACGGTCTATGTATAAGGATCTAGGGTCTACGGTGTAGGATTTAGGATTAATGGACTACGGTCTGGACTTAGCGTCTAGGCTTAAAGGATTATAGATAAGCTTCTAGGGTCTAGTATCTAGGATTAAGGCTCCAGCGTCTAGGGTTAAGGCTTTATAGTTTAGCATCTAGAATTAAGGTCTAGGGTTTAGAGCTTTGGGTCTAGGATTAACGGTCTATGGTATAGAGTGTAGGGTCTGGCGTTAATCATATACGGTCTACGTTTAAGGATCTAGTGTCTACGGTTTAGTATCTAGGATTAATGGACTACCATCTGGACTTAGCGTCTGGGGTTAAAGGATTATAGATAAGAGTCTAGGGTTTAGTATCTAGGATTAAGTCTTCTGTGTCTAGGGTTAAGGCTTTATAGTTTAGCATCTAGAATTAAGGTCTAGGGTTTAGAGCTTAGCGTCTAGACTTAAAGGATTATAGATAAGTGTCTAGGTTCTAGGGTTTAGTATCTAAGATTAAGGCTCCAGCGTCTAGGGTTAAGGCTTTATAGTTTAGGATCTAGTCTTAAGGTCTAGTGTTTAGAGCTCTGCGTCTACGAATAACTTTCTATGGTATAGAGTGTAGCGTCTGGGGTTAAGCCTATAAGGTCTACATTTAAGGGTCTAGGGTCTATGGTTTAGTGTCTAGGACTAATGGACTATCGTCTGGTTTGCGTCTAGGCTTAAAGGATTATTGATAAGTGTCTAGGGTCTAGGATTTAGTATCTAGGATTAAGGCCCCAGTGTCTAGTGTTAAGGCTTTATAGTTTAGCATCTAGTCTTAAGGTCTAGGGTTTAGAGATTTGCGTCTAGGCTTAAAGGATTATTGATAAGTGTCTAGGGTCTAGGATTTAGTATCTAGGATTAAGGCCCCAGTGTCTAGTGTTAAGGCTTTATAGTTTAGCATCTAGTCTTAAGGTCTAGGGTTTAGAGCTTTGCGTCTAGGATTAAAGGATTATAGATAAGTGTCTAGGGTCTAGGGTGTAGGATCTAGGATTAAGGATCCAGCATCTAGGGTTAAGGCTTTATAGTTTAGAATCTAGTCTTAAGGTCTAGGGTTTAGAGCTTTGCGTCTACGATTAACGGTCTATGGTATGGAGTGTAGTATATGGGTTTAATCATATACGGTCTACGTTTAAGGATCTAGGGTCTATAGTGTAGGATCTAGAATTAATGGACTACTGTCTGGACTTAGCGTCTAGGGTTAAAGGATTATAGATATGCGTCTAGGGTCTAGTATCTAGGATTAAGGGTCCAGTGTCTAGGGTTAAGGCTTTATAGTTTAGCATCTAGTCTTAACGTCAAGGCTCTAGGGCTTTGCATCTAGGATTAACGGTCTATGGTATGGAGTGTAGCGTCTAGGGTTAAGCATCTACGGTCAACGTTTAAGGATCTAGGGTCTACGGTGTAGGATCTAGGATTAATGGACTACCCTCTGGACTTAGCGTCTAGCTTAAAGGATTATAGATAAACGTCTAAGGTCTAGGGTCTAGTATCTAGGATTAAGGCTCCAGCATCTAGGTTTAAGGCTTACAGTTTAGCATCTAATCTTAAGGTCTAGGGTTTAGAGCTTTGCGTCTAGGATTAACGGTCTGTGGTATAGAGTGTAGCGTCTGGGGTTAAGTATCTACGGTCTACGTTTAAGGATCTAGGGTCTACGGTTTAGTATCTAGGATTAATGGACTATCGTCTGGACTTAGCCTCTAGGATAAAGGATTATAGATAAGCGTCTAGGCTCTAGGGTTTAGTATCTAGGATTAAGGCTCCACCGTCTAGGGTTAAGGCTTATAGTTTAACATCTAGTCTTTACGGTTTAGAGATTTGCGACTAGGATTAAAGGTCTATGGTATAGAGTGTAGCGTCTGGGGTTAAGCATATACGGTCTACGTTTAACGATCTAGGGTCTACAGTTTAGTATCTAGGATTAATGGACTACTGTCTGGACTTAGCGTCTAGGGTTAAAGGATTATAGAAAAGCGTCTAGGGTTTAGTATCTAGGATTAAGGCTCCAGCCTCTAGGGTTAAGGCTTATAGTTTAGTATCGAGTCTGTAGGGTGTAGAGCTTTGCGTCTAGGATTAACGGTCTATGGTATAGAGTGTAGCGTCTGGGATTAATCATATACGGTCTATGTTTAAGGATCTAGGGTCTATGCTTTAGTATGTAGGATTAATAGACTACTGTCTGGACTTAGCTTCTCGGGTTAAAGGATTATAGATAAGCATCTAGGGTTTAGTATCTAGGATTAAGGCTCCAGCATTTAGGGTTAAGGCTTATAGTTTAGCATCTAGTCTTAAGGGTTTAGAGATTTGCGTCAAGGATTAACGGTCTACGGTATGGAGTGTAGCATCTGGAGTTAATCATATACGGTCTACGTTTAACGATCTAGGGTCTAGAAAAACACCATGCACCAGTACAGGTTGGGGGCTGACCTGCTGGAGAGCTGGGACCTGGGGGTCCTGGTAGACAGGAGGATGACCATGAGCCAGCAATGTGCCCTTGTGGCCAAGAAGGCCAACGGCATCGTGGGGTGCATTAGAAAGGGTGTGGTTAGTAGGTCAAGAGAAGTTCTCCTACCTCTTTATTCTGCATTGGTGAGGCCGCATCTGGAGTATTGTGTCCAGTTCTGGGCCCCTCAGTTCAAGAAGGACAGGGATCTGCTTGAGAGAGTCCAGCGCAGAGCTGCAAAGATGATTAAGGGAGTAGAAAATCTCCCTTATGAGGAGAGGCTGAGGGAGCTGGGTCTCTTTAGCTTGGAGAAAAGGAGACTGAGGGGTGACCTCATTAATGTTTACAAATACGTAAGGGGTGAGTGTCAGGGAGATGGAGTTAGGCTTTTCTCAGTGATGACCAGTGATAGGACAAGGGGTAATGGGTGGAAATTGGAGCATAGGAGGTTCAAGGTGAATATACGAAAAATTTTTTTTACTGTGAGAGTGACAGAGCACTGGAACAGGCTGCCCAGGGAGGTTGTGGAGTCTCCTTCACCGGAGACATTCAAAACCCACCTGGATGCGTTCTTGTGTGATGTGCTCTAGGTGACCCGGCTCTAGCAGGGGGGGTTGGACTAGATGATCTTTCGAGGTCCCTTCCAACCCCTAAGATTCTATGATTCTATGATTCTATGATTCTACAGTTTAGTATCTAGGATTAATGGACAACCGTCTGGACTTAGCATCTAGGGTTAAAGGATTATAGATAAGCGTCTCGGGTCTAGGGTTTAGTATCTAGGATTAATGGTCCAGGGTATAGGCTTAAGGCTTTATAGTTTAGCATCTGCTCTTAAGGTCTAGGGTTTACAGCTTTGCGTCTAGGATTAACGGTCTATGGTATAGAGTGTAGCGTCTAGGGTTAAGCATCTACGGTCAACGTTTAAGGATCTAGGGTCTACGGTGTAGGATCTAGGATTAATGGACTACCCTCTGGACTTAGCGTCTAGGGTTAAAGGTTTATAGATAAGAATCTAGGGTCTAGGATTTAGTATCTAGGATTAAGGCTCCACCGTCTAGGGTTAAGGCTTATAGTTCAGCATCTAGTCTTTAGGGTTTAAAGCTTTGCGTCTAGGATTAACAGTCTATGGTATGGACTGTAGCGTCTGGGGTTTAGCATATACTGTCTACGTTTAAGGATCTAGGGTCTATGGTGTAGGATCTAGTATAAATGGACTACCATCTGGACTTAGCATCTAGGGTTAAAGGATTATAGATAAGCGTCTAGGGTCTAGTATCTAGGATTAAGGCTCCAGCCTCTAGGGTTAAGGCTTTATAGTTTAGCATCTAGTCTTAAGGTCTAGGGTTTACAGCTTTGCCTCTAGGATTAACGGTCTATGGTATAGAGTATAGTGTCTGGGGTTAAGCACATAGGGTCTACGTTTAAGGATCTAGTGTCTACGGTTTAGTATCTAGGATTAATGGACTACCGTCTGTACTTAGCATCTAGGATTAAAAGATTATAGATAAGCATCTAGGGTCTAGGGTTTAGTATCTAGTATTAAGGCTCCACCGTCTAGGGTTAAGGCTTTATAGTTTAGCATCTAGTCTTAAGGTCTAGGGTTTCGAGCTTTGCATCTAGGATTAACGGTCTATGCTTTAGAGTGTAGGGTCTCGAGTTAAGCATATACGGTCTACGTTTAAGGATCTAGGGTCTACGGTTTAGTATCTAGGATTAATGGACTATCATCTGGACTTAGCTTCTCGGCTTAAATGGATTATAGATAAGCGTCTAGGGTCTAGGGTCTAGTATCTAGGATTAAGGCTGAGCGTCTAAGGTTAAGGCTTTATAGTTTAGCATCTAGTCTTAAGGTCTAGGGTTTAGAGCTTTGTGTCTAGGATTAACGGTTTACGGTATAGAGTGTAGCATATGGGGTTAAGCATATACGGTCTACGTTTAAGGATCTAGGGTCTATGGTTTAGTATCTAGGATTAATGGACTACGGTCTGGACTTAGCGTCTAGGCTTAAAGGATTATAGATAACCATCTAGCATTTAGTATCTAGGATTAAGGCTCCGGTGTCTAGGGTTAAGGCTTTATAGTTTAGCATCTAGTCTTAAGGTCTAGGGTTTAGAGCTTTGTGTCTAGGATTAACGGTCTATGGTATAGAGTGTAGCATCTGGGGTTAATCATATACTGTCTAGGTTTAAGGATCTGGGGTCTACGGTGTAGGATCTAGGTTTAATGGACTACCCTCTGGACTTAGCGTCTAGGGTTAAAGGATTTTAGATAAGCATCTAGGGTCTAGGATTTACTATCTATGATTAAGGCTCCAATTTCTAGGGTTAAGGCTTATAATTCAGCATCTAGTCTTTAGGGTTTAGAGCTTTGCGTCTAGGCTTAACAGTCTATGTTATAGAGTGTAGCATCTGGGGTTAATCATATACGGTCTACGTTTAAGGATCTAGGATCTACGGTTTAGGATCTAGGATTAATGGACTACCCTCTGGACTTAGCGTCTAGGGTTAAAGGATTATAGATAATCATCTAGGGTCTAGGATCAAGGCTCCAGCGTCTAGGCTTAAGGCTTAGAGTTTAGCATCTACTCTTTAGGGTTTAGAGCTTTGCATCTAGGATTAACGGTCTATGGTATAGAGTGTATCATCTGGGGTTAAGCATCTACGGTCTACGTTTAAGGATCTAGGGTCTACGGTTTAGTATCTAGGATTAATGGAATACCGTCTGGACTTCGCGTCCAGGCTTAAAGGATTATAGATAAGCGTCTAGCGTCTAGGGTTTAGTATGTAGGATTAAGGCTCCAGCATCTAGGGTTAAGGCTTTATAGTTTAGCACCTAGTCTTAAGCTCTAGGGTTTAGAGCTTTGGGTCTAGGATTAAGGGTCTATGGTATAGAGTGTAGCGTCTGGGGTTAAGCATATACGGTCTACGTTTAAGGATCTTCGGTCTATGGTGTAGGATCTAGGATTAATGGACTATTGTCTGGACTTAGCGTCTAGGGTTTAGTATCTAGGAGGAAGGGTCTAGCGTCTAGGGTTAAGGCTTTCTAGTTTAGCATCTAGTCTTTAGGTCTAGGGTTTAGAGCTTTGTGTCTAGGATTAAAGGTCTATGGTATAGCATGTAGCGTCTGGGGTTAAGCATAGACGGTCCACGTTTAAGCATTTAGGATCTATGGTGTAGCATCTAGGATTAAAAGCGGCCACCTCGGCAGCTCCCTCAGAGCACGCGGCAGTGCAGAGCGGGATTGGCAGCGGCACCGGTGAGAGCTGCTCCTTTAATTACTGAGGATTAGAGAACGGGCCGGGCTTCTCGGAGACGGCGAAGCCGGAGCAGACCTAGGAGACCCGAGTCTGAGCCGGAATCCTGAGAGGAACAGGAAGGCTGTCGTGGCAGGGGTTGTGGCTGAGAACGGCAGCAAGGTTTAAAAGCGGCCATCTCGGCAGCTCCCTCAGAGCACGCGGCAGCGCAAAGCGGAGAGCGGCGGTAGCCATCACAGGAAGTGGCGCGAGGGCGGGGAGCGCGAGCGCACGCGGAGAGCGAGGGCAGGCAGGAAGCAGAGAACACCGGTAAATTTCTCTAGCATGGTGACAACACGCCCTAAAACCATATTGAAAAAGGATATGGGAACTCAGACGGAGGTTCTGAGCAGGCACGCAGCTGTGCAGGTCTCTGGCTGGAGCGAGTGCCTGAGCCTGGCACTGGTAGTAGAGGGAGCCAGTGGCACCGCGTGTGTGCGGTGTGAGCAAATCAATGATCTCCTTAGGCAGGTGGTTAGACTGACAGAGGAGGTTGAAAGACTTAGAATCATCAGAGAATGTGAGAGCGAAATAGATTGATGGAACCAAACACTGAAGCAAGGGCAGAAGGAAGAGGTGCTAGAAGAAGTGACGGATCCCCTCCCCTCCTGTCCTGAGACAGAAGGAGAGAACGTTAGGGACATGGAGGAATGGAGGGAGGTCCGTCCTCGGAGAGGCAAGAAAAAACCCTCCCAACTCCCTCCACCCTCCGAATTGCCCCTGAAGAATAGGTATGAGGCCTTGGAACTTCAGGGACAGGAAAATGAAGGTGGAGTGACAGATTTGTCTAGTGAACCGCCTAGGACTTGTCGCTCAGCTCCACGACTTAGGACTTCTTCAACTAAGAAGGAAAGGAGGGCAATTGTGGTGGGAGACTTCCTTCTGAGGGGAACAGAAGGGCCCATCTGTCGAGCAGACCCATCCCACAGGGAGGTCTGCTGCCTCCCTGGGGCTCGCATTAGAGATGTTAAAAGGAAACTCTCTAGTATGGTGAATCCATCTGATTACTACCCACTGCTGATTTTTCAGGTTGGTAGTGACGAAATTATTACAAGAAATGTAAGGGCAATGAAGAGAGACTTCAGGGCCCTGGGACGGCTAGTTAGGGGGTCTGGAGCACAAGTCGTGTTTGCCTCCATACCTCCTGTAAGAATGGGTGGAGAGATAAACAGGAAGAGTTTACTTATCAATGAATGGCTACGAGACTGGTGCCAAAGGCAGGGCTTTGGTTTTTTTGACCACGGGAAGCTCTACGAGACACCCGGCCTGATGGTGGCAGGTGGGATGCACCTGTCCCAGAGGGGGAAAAGGCTTTTGGGGCAGGACTTAGCAGGGCTCATTGAGAGAGCTTTAAACTAGATGTGAAGGGGGAAGGGGAGAAAACTGGGTCTGTTAGGGACGAGCCCAAGAGAAACATACCAGGGCCTGAAGGGGGATGGTCTAAGGAGGATTTGGCCCCACCAGTGTGCTCTACTTGCTTCCTGAAATGCCTGTACACCAATGCACGCAGCATGGGGAATAAACAGGAAGAGTTAGAGATCTGTGTGCGATCTAAGGGTTATGATCTGGTAGCAATAACAGAGACATGGTGGGACAGCTCACACGACTGGAATGTGGCCATGGATGGCTATGTGCTTTTTAGGAAAGATCGGTCGGTGAAGCGAGGTGGTGGAGTTGCTCTTTATGTGAGAGAGCAGCTAGAATGTATCGAGTTTTGTGCAGGGGCTGATGAGGGGCAAGTTGAAAGTCTGTGGGTAAGAATTAAAGGGCAGGGTGGTATGGGTGATACAGTTGTGGGGGTCTACTACAGACCTCCTGATCAAGATGAGGAAGTTGATGAGGCTTTCTACAGGCAGCTGAAAGCAGCCTCACAATTACAGTCCTTGGTCCTCATGGGAGATTTTAACTACCCCGATATCTGCTGGAAGACTTACACAGCCAGCCTTTCATGGTCTAGGAGGTTCCTCCAGTGCATTGATGACAACTTGTTAATGCAAATGGTGGACAAGCCGACTAGAAGACGAGCGCTGCTGGATCTTGTGCTCACCAACAAGGAGGGCCTTGTTGAAGCAGTGGTGGTCAATGGCAGCCTTGGCTGCAGTGACCACGAGATGGTGGAGTTCAGGATTCTGTGTGGGAGGAACAGAATGCCCAGCAGGACCAGAACCATGGACTTCCACAGAGCAAACTTTGGCCTCCTCAATCAATTGTTAAGGGAAGTCCCATGGGACAGAGTGCTAGAAGTTAAAGGGGCTCAAGATATCTGGACAACATTCAAAGACCACTTCTTGCAAGCACAGGATCAGTGTCCCCCAATGGGTAGAAAATCTAGTAAGGGAGCTAGGAGACCAGCGTGGTTAAAAAAGGAACTGCTGGGCAAACTCAAATGGAAAAGGAAAATCTATAGATCATGGAAGGAGGGGCTGGTTACTTGGGAGGAATATAGGACTGTTGTCAGAGAATGTAGGGAGGCAACTAGGAAAGCTAAGGCCTCCTTGGAACTTAACCTTGCAAGTCGGGTTAAGGACAATAGAAAGGGCTTTTTCAAATACATAGCCAACAAAACTAATACCAGAGGCAATATAGGCCCACTGCTGAATGAGGTGGGTGCCCTGGTGACAGAGGATTTAAAGAAGGCAGAGGTGCTGAATGCCTTCTTTGCCTCTGTCTTTACTCCTGCAGGCTTTCCCCATGAGCCCCAGTTTCATATAGCCTCAGTAGAAGTCAAGATAAAGGAGGAGTTTGCCCAGGTAGATGAGGATTGGGTTAGGGATCAGTTGCGTAATCTGGACATCCATACATCGATGGGTCCGGATGAAATGCATCCAAGGGTGCTGAGGGAGCTGGCGGAGGAAATTGCCAGTCCACTCTCCATCATCTTCGGTAAGTCTTGGGTAACAGGAGAGGTGCCTGAGGACTGGAGGATAGCAAATGTCACTCCAGTCTACAAGAAGGGCAAGAAAGAGGACCCGCGTAACTATAGACCGGTCAGCCTCACCTCCATCCCTGGAAAGGTGATGGAACAACTTGTCCTTGGCACTATCTCTAGACATATCAAGGAGATGGGGGTCATCAAGAGCAGTCAACATGGTTTTACCAAGGGTAAGTCATGTTTGACTAACCTCATAGCCTTCGATGAGGAAATTACTAGGTGGAAAGATGATGGTAGAGCGGTGGATGTGGTCTATCTTGATTTCAGTAAAGCATTTGACACCGTCTCCCACAGCATCCTTGTAGATAAGTTGATCAAGTATGGGTTTGATGATCAGGCAGTGAGGTGGATCAAGAACTGGTTGAAAGGAAGAAGTCAGAGAGTTGTAGTCAATGGGGCAAAATCTAGTTGGAGGCCTGTGACTAGTGGAGTCCCTCAGGGGTCGGTACTGGGACCGGTGTTGTTCAACATCTTCATCGACGACCTGGATGAGGGTACAGAATGTACCCTCAGCAAGTTTGCTGATGACACCAAGCTGGGAGGAGTGGCTGACACACCAGAAGGCTGTGCTGCCATTCAGAGAGACTTAGACAGGCTGGAGACTTGGGCGGGGAAAAACCTGATGAAGTTTAACAAGGGCAGGTGTAGAGTTTTGCATTTGGGGAAGAAAAATGTCATGCACCAGTACAGGTTGGGGGCTGAGCTGCTGGAGAGCAGTGTGGGTGAAAGGGACCTGGGGGTCATGGTAGACAGGAGGATGACCATGAGTCAGCAGTGTGCCCTTGTGGCTAAGAAGGCCAATGGCATCCTGGGGTGTATTAGAAAGGGTGTGGTTAATAGGTCAAGAGAGGTTCTCCTCCCCCTCTATTCTGCATTGGTGAGGCCACATCTGGAATATTGTGTCCAGTTCTGGGCCCCTCAGTTCAAGAAGGACAGGGAAGTGCTTGAAAGAGTCCAGCGCAGAGCCACAAGGATGATTAAGGGAGTGGAACATCTCCCTTATGAGGAAAGGCTGAGGGAGCTGGGTCTCTTTAGTTTGGAGAAAAGGAGACTGAGGGGGGACCTCATCAATGTTTACAAATATGTAAAGGGTGAGTGTCAAGACGATGGAGTTAAGCTTTTTTCAGTGAAGACCAGTGATAGGACAAGGGGTAATGGATTCAAGTTGGAGCATAGGAGGTTTAAGATGAATATCAGGAAAAATTTTTTTACTGTAAGAGTGACAGAGCACTGGAACAGGCTGTCCAGAGAGGTTGTGGAGTCTCCTTCGCTGGAGACATTCAAAACCCACCTGGATGCCTTCCTGTGTGATGTACTCTAGGTGACCCTGCTCTGGCAGGGGGGTTGGACTGGATGATCTTTCGAGGTCCCTTCCAACCCCTAGGATTCTATGATTCTATGATTCTATGTTAGTGACAAGCCCAAGAGGAACATACCAGGGTGTGGGAAACTGTTCTTTTCTTCCCCACATAAGTCTAAACAAAATGTCTTTTAAGCCAGCGAAGGCCTCTCCTGATTATCCCCAGCTAACGAAGTAAAACAGACTTGCTTCTCAAGGACAACTGAACCCAAAACAACAGCTGTGGTCCGGGACAGAAAGGATGGACGACAAGCCATCCTGTGCCCCTGGCAGTCACCGCCTTAAAGTGGGGCTCATGGACGCTCATTGGCTCTGGACAGTGACACTGACTGGACCGGTGGGTCAGGGGGTATAAAAGGTGGCGAGGGCAGCAGGTGGGCCCTTCCCTCCTCCCTGAGGCCCGTTCGGATGCTTTCTGCATGGGACACCCCCCTGCTGCCGACACTGGTGCTGGTACCCTCCCTGCCTGCCTGCCCCAGGTCCAGCCTGAGCCTCAGCGCCGAGCGTGCCGGGGTCCCGAGCCCTGGGGTCGGGGCCGGAGCCCCCTCCCCGTGTTGCTGCCGCTTGAAAGGAAACCAGCGGGCGCTGCACCCGCTGCCGAGAGGCTGCCCCTCCGACACCACGGACCTGCCGTCCTGCCTTCCGGCCACCGACCGACACTGGACAAGTCGCCGGAGGGTAACATCACCTCACACACACACACACACACACACACACACACACACACACACACATATTCCTTTCCTCATACTTGCACACACAGCGCGACCTCTTAAGGAGGACCGGCATCAGGTTTCCTTCCCTCCTCCCTCCTCCCTTTGGTCCTTAATCCTCTCCCTTAAAAGCACCTTTGCATTGCCTCCCTAAAGGACACTTTCTCACCACATACATATTGATATCCCTGGTAGCCATTCACACCTGTATTGTCCCTAAACATCATCCCTCGGTTTGTGTTAACTCTTAATAAACCTATTAGTTTGTGGAGTAAATCTTGGCTTTAGAGGCAATTTCTGAGCGTGGTGGGGTGGGGGTGCTTTCTAGCTACCACCCGGAAACACGGTCCCGCGGCGGCCGTTGCTCCGTGAGAGGCAGCGCCGCGTGTGACCCTCGGGCTCATTCACAAACCCCTCCACATTGAGAGGGGGAGTCGCAAAAGTATCCTGACAGCCGGTAGCCCCCCGGTACCGGCTTGCGACATCTGGTGTCAGAAGTGGGATAACGGGGGTCGTTAGAAGCCCCCCACGCTCTGAAATTGCTTAACTAGTAAAAACAAAACAAAACAAAACAAAACAAAACAAAACAAAACAAACACAGGGCCTGAAGGAAGGTGGTCTAAGGAGGATTTGGTCCCACCAGTGTGCTCTGCTTGCTTCCTGAAATGCCTGTACACCAATGCACGCAGCATGGGGAATAAACAGGAAGAGTTAGAGGTCTGTGTGTGGTCTAAGGGTTATGATCTGGTAGCAATAACAGAGACATGGTGGGACAGCTCACACGACCAGAATGTGGCCATGGATGGCTATGTGCTTTTTAGGAAAGATCGGTCGGTGAAGCGAGGTGGTGGAGTTGCTCTTTATGTGAGAGAGCAGCTAGAATGTATCGAGTTTTGTGCAGGGGCTGATGAGGGGCAAGTTGAAAGTCTGTGGGTAAGAATTAAAGGGCAGGGTGGTATGGGTGATACAGTTGTGGGAGTCTACTACAGACCTCCTGATCAAGATGAGGAAGTTGATGAGGCTTTCTACAGGCAGCTGAAAGCAGCCTCACAACTACAGTCCTTGGTCCTCATGGGAGATTTTAACTATCCCGATATCTGCTGGAAGACTTACACAGCCAGCCTTTCACAGTCTAGGAGGTTCCTCCAGTGCATTGATGACAACTTCTTAATGCAAATGGTGGACTGGAGGATAGCAAATGTCACTCCAGTCTACAAGAAGGGCAAGAAGGAGGACCCGGGTAACTATAGACCGGTCAGCCTCACCTCCATCCCTGGACAGGTGATGGAACAACTTGTCCTTGGCACTATCTCTAGGCATATCAAGGACATGGGGGTCATCAAGAGCAGTCAACATGGTTTTACCAAGGGTAAGTAAGTCATGTTTGACTAACCTCATAGCCTTCTATGAGGAAATTACTAGATGGATAGATGATGGTAGAGCGGTAGATGTGGTCTATCTTGATTTCAGTAAAGCATTTGACACCGTCTCCCACAGCATCCTTGTAGATAAGTTGATCAAGTATGGGTTTGATGATCAGGCAGTGAGGTGGATCAAGAACTGGTTGAAAGGAAGAAGTCAGAGAGTTGTAGTCAATGGGGCAGAATCTAGTTGGAAGCCTGTGACTAGTGGAGTCCCTCAGGGGTCGGTACTGGGACCGG
This sequence comes from Apus apus, assembly GCF_020740795.1. Taxonomy (NCBI): domain Eukaryota; kingdom Metazoa; phylum Chordata; class Aves; order Apodiformes; family Apodidae; genus Apus; species Apus apus. The sequence goes on along the minus strand of NC_067311.1, from coordinate 10,087,040 downwards.
TGTTGTTCAACATCTTCATCAACGACCTGGATGAGGGTACAGAATGTACCCTCAGCAAGTTTGCTGATGACACCAAGCTGGGAGGAGTGGCTGACACACCAGAAGGCTGTGCTGCCATTCAGAGAGACCTAGACAGGCTGGAGACTTGGGCGGGGAAAAACCTGATGAAGTTCAACAAGGGCAAGTGTAGAGTTTTGCATTTGGGGAAGAAAAATGCCATGTACCAGTACAGGTTGGGGGCTGAGCTGCTGGAGAGCAGTGTAGGAGAAAGGGACCTGAGGGTCCTAGTAGACAGGAGGATGACCATGAGCCAGCAGTGTGCCCTTGTGGCTAAGAAGGCCAATGCCATCCTGGGGTGCATTAGAAGGGGTGTGGTTAGTAGGTCAAGAGAGGTTCTCCTCCCCCTCTATTCTGCATTGGTGAGGCCGCATCTGGAATATTGTGTCCAGTTCTGGGCCCCTCAGTTCAGGAAGGACAGGGAACTGCTGGAAAGAGTCCAATGCAGAGCCACAAAAATGATTAAGGGAGTGGAACATCTCCCTTATGAGGAAAGGCTGAGGGAGCTGGGTCTCTTTAGCTTGGAGAAAAGGAGACTGAGGGGTGACCTCATCAATGTTTACAAATACGTAAAGGGTGAGTGTCAAGAAGATGGAGTTAAGCTTTTTTCAGTGATGACCAGTGATAGGACAAGGAGTAATGGATACAAATTGGAGCATAGGAGGTTTAAGGTGAATATCAGAAAAAAAATTTTTACTGTGAGAGTGACAGAGCACTGGAACAGGCTGCCCAGAGAGGTTGTGGAGTCTTCTTCACTGGAGAAATTCAAGACCCGCCTGGACGCCTTCCTGTGTGATGTACTCTAGGTGACCCTGCTCTGGCAGGGGGGTTGGACTAGATGATCTTTCAAGGTCCCTTCCAACCCCTAGGATTCTATGATTCTATGATTCTATGATCCTGTGGCTCTGTTTCTCCAGCCCAATAGGCAATTAGATTAGTGATCGAATGAGGATGGTTGTCAGAATTGGGAGCAAGGTTTAGCTGGACTGCTAGCACCCCAAACCCACTGGCTTCAGTATTATGTAGCATTATTGGTTCTCCTCCAGTAAGGCGCACTCTCCGTAAATACCGAGTTGCTGTTTCTCCCGGTCGCCGTACGTATTTATCCTGTAACGTTGACATCTGCGGAGGGTCGCAAGGAGAACTCCTAATTGCGGTTCTCTTCTGATCTCTTTGATTCCTCCACCTCTTCGGGGTCCAACAGTTCCATTATTACAGGGCAGAGGCAGCGGCAACGGGCTGTAGAGAAGCAGTAAGATCGGCGCCTGCAGTGGGGACAGCAGTGGCTCTTCCTGTGGCAGGAGTGGTGACTGTAACCTGATAAGCAGCAGCTGCTGGAGTGGAGAAGGGAGCAGCGGTCCCAGTAAAGCCTCCCCTAACCTCGCTTGCTGTAGCAGCAGCAGCATACGTCTCTGCTGTTCAGAAAGAGGCTGGAGCTGGCAGAGAAAGCCATTTGTCCTCCTTGTAATCCTCCTCCTCAAGATCTAAGCTCTCCCAAATATCACTGTCCCAGTCCTCTGGTGATGTTATTAATTGTTGGACTTGTCTAGCACCTATAGTGTTAGTGACTTTTTCCCGAATCAGTGCTAACGCAGCCTGACAGCATTAGCATTTTCATAAGCCTTCTGAAACAATAGCAGCTTCAGCATTTTCAACCTGCCTAGAAATTGCAAGCTGCAACCAATCCACAAGAGAAGCATAAGGATCCTGAGGTCCCTGCTGGGTATTTGCAAATGAGAGCTGATACTCTCTTGCCTCTGGGTGTCAACAAAATGCTTGTAAAATTAATCGGGCAACTTGTTTGGATGCTTCTCCATCTAAAGTAGCTTGCGCTTAAGGGGTTAAATATCTCACCTGGCCCTGGAATTTATCATGTCCGATGCTATTTTTGGCTGCAAGATGTTCCATTGTTTGTTGTTTTACCAAATCACTATATTCCATTTGCCAAACAGAATATTGTCCAGGAGTTAGCATGGTTTTAAACAACATTTTCGACCCAGAGATAGTTATTACGTACGTACCCCCAATTGTGTCTATCGGTCCAATTGTAAAAGAGCTCTGTAATCCATTATCTTTAATTGACGGTTTTAATTCCTTTATCATGCTGTAAGGCAGCGCGTCATATTGTGGAGGTTGTTGCAGACGATATAGGACGGGAAAAGCTTGTATTAATTCTAGATCCCCATTTTGAATCGCTGCAGCCCGGCACTTATCCATAAAGGTAAAAGACGATGGCCCAGACAAACCAGCATTATATACAGAGGCTGGCTCTCCAACATTTACAGGGGCTGTGGACAAATTGGTTTGGATTTGTGTTAAAAAGGGATTTGTTGCAGCAGGACGTAATAGATCTGAACCTGTGGGAGCGGTAGCCACCATTGTCTTTATCGGCGTAAGTGGTGGATAGAGATCCGGCTGCTTTTTGGGATTTATTGGCCCTGGATCAAAAGGATCCATCCCCAGAATCAATTGCAACATCTTTTTTGTTTTGTGCAACCTGATCTAGTGGTAGGGTTCCCTGCTCATGGAAGGGGGGTTGGAACTTGGTGATCTTTAAGGTCCCTTCCAACCTTAATGATTCTCTTTCTGGGGGTCATCACTAAGCACATGGAAGGAGATTATCAGGAGTAGCCAGCATGGATTCACCAAGGGGAAATCATGTCTGACTAATCTGATGGCCTTCTATGATGGTGTGACAGAATGGATAGATGCAGGGACAACAGTGGATGTTGTCTTCCTAGACTTCAGTAAGGCTTTTGACAGTGTCTCCCATAACATCCTTGTGGATAAGCTCAGGAAGTGTGACTTAGAAGAGCGGACAGTGAGATGGATCAAGAATTGGCTAAACAATAGAGACCAGAGGGTTGTGATCAATGGTGCAGAATCCATTTGGAGACCTGTGACTAGTGGTGTTCCCCAGGGCTCAGTACATGGCCCAGCCTTATTCAACATCTTCATCAATGACCTGGATGTGGGGATAGAGTGTATCCTCAGCAAGTTTGCTGATGATACGAAGCTGGGAGGATTAGTTGATACACCGGAAGGCTGTGCAGCCATTCAATGAGATCTGGACAGACTGAAAGGCTGGGCAAAGATGAACCTAATGAGGTTCAAAAAGAATAAGTGTAGAGTCCTGCACCTGGGGAGAAAAAACACCATGCACCAATACAGATTAGGGCTTGACCTGCTAGAAAGCAGCCCCATGCAGAAGGACCTTGGAGACCTGGTGGACAACAAGGTATCCATGGGAGAGCAATGTGCCCTTGTGGCCAAGAGAGCCAATAGTATCTTGGGATGTATTAAGAACAGTGTGGCCAGCAGATCAAGGGAGGTTCTCCTCCTCCTCTACTCTGCCCTCGTAAGACCACATCTGGAGTATTGTGTCCAGTTCTGGGCTCCCCAGTTCAAGAGGGTTAGGGATATACTAGAAAGAGTCCAACGGAGAGCTACGAGGATGGTTAGGGGACCGGAACCTCTGTCATACGAGGAAAGGCTGAGAGACCTGGGGCTGTTTAGTCTGGAGAAGAGAAGACTGACAGGGGGCCTTATTAATGTCTACAAATATCTGAAGGGTGGATGTCAAGAGTGGGCCAGTCTCTTTTCAGTGGTGTCCTGTGATAGGATGAGGGGAACCAGCACCAAGTTACAACACAGGAAGTCCCACCTCAACATGCGGAAGAAGAACTTCTTTACTGTGAGGGTGATGGGGTACTTGAACAGGCTACCCAGAGAGGTTGGCGAGTCTCCTTCTCTGGAGACTTTCAAGACCCATCTGGACGCATTCCTGTGTGATCTGCCCCAGGTGTTCCTGCTGCAGCAGGGGGGTTAGACTTGATGATCTTCAGAGGTCCCTTCCAACCCCTATGATTCTATGATTCTATGATGCTATGATATGGGCCTGTTGACCTCCATATCCAGTGTTTCACTACTGGGGCAATTGCTGTAGTTGGGCTTTGGGTCCATATCTCAACCATGGCTTCCTCAGGTGTGATTTGGGTCCTTGTCATGTTAACTCCATCACAACCAGACCCGGTACAGCTGTGCTAGAAAATAAAGCAAACCAATGGCTAAAATTCTATTTTTAACTTTATGTTCTAGTTCCATTTTGAAACCCACTACAGTGAATTATGTAGCTAGAGCAAAAAAAAATTAAGAAATTTTAAAATAATAAGCACTTTTCTAATATTTTTTATTATTAAATGTTTAATAACAATGATATTTACTATTTTCCAGCAAAGAAAATATAGAAAGATCTGGAGATTCAGAATGCTGAGGACAACCTAGGGATATGCATATATGTATGCCTTTATGTATATCTTTATGTATAGTGTATGTTCAGGCTTCTACGTATAAAAGGATCCCCAAGCTTGCTTTCTTACTTTTCAGGCAAGGGATCAACCATCGCCCTATGTGGCAGAGCGCTCATGCCCCCTCTCTCCCGCCAGTGCCGGGGGTTGTTATATTATCTGTTAAGCTCTCTGGAGCTGACAGAAGAACTCCTGACGGGCCCTCCTTTGTTGGGTTAGACTGGGTGGCGCTGAGACTTCTGGTCTTAGCCCCTGCTGGGCTGCGGAACTGGCAGCAAACAGAGTGGCACCTGGTTTTCATGGGCAATTTGGAGGTTGCCAGGGTGGAACCCACTGTCAATGAACAGGGTCCCCAGACAATGGGGGCTCCCCAGCCAACGGGGCATGTTGACCCAGGTAGACGAATTAATGACCACAGGTCAGTTTTGATTTAGTCCATAAAAAGGAGTTCCCGCCAGGAAGCCGTGGATATTAGGTTTTCCCTTGGAGCAGTGGGTCTGTGAGGAAGCCTACCCCTTAGGTCGGGATGCCACCTAAGGAGACTTCTCGAGATTGAGTGACCTCATCTTTGGTGAGTGATAATTCTTCTAGATATATCTTTGAGTGAGCCTTGCCACTATTGGGCAAGTGATTCCAGGTACTTGAGGGGGAGGCTTTCCCTTTGTCTGAGGAAATGTTCACATGTGGGATTATTATTATTACTATCATCCATGCTAAGAATTGTCAAAAAAGCTTAGGAATTCTTAAGTAGTTGTGCTGTTAATATTCCCGACCGACATCTGAATCTGTAGTATTATTTTTGGCACTATGGGGAGATCTAGGCTGAATTAGACAGACAGCAAAATTGGCCAGAGATATTCCATTCCATATATCTACATAAGCTCAGAGGAAGGTCAGAGATCACAGAAGACAACTTCCTTCCTGTTTCTTCTTCCCTTCTCTTCCGTCCATGGCCGGCGTCTAGGGAGGACTCCGTCCATCCATCACCATTGACCCCTAGACTCAAGCTCTCCTGACCCTCATAATTCTGTGCTTTCTCCGATAGCAGCCCGGGATTTTTCAGGGTTGTTCGCAGCTAAGGAGAGTGCTGTGGGAGTTGCTGCAGGTGGGGGGGAATTAATAGGGGTTTTGCACATTTCGTGAACATCCTGAATACATTTGTAAATAATTGTATATATTTTCTCTTTTCACTACTGTTTAATTAAAGCTGTGTAGTTTAGTTTTCAATCCAGCCAAGTCTCTCTCTTTTTCTCTCTCTCCTTCCCTACCTGGGTGGGAGGAGGAGGGGATCGAGAGCATTGTCGTCGAACCCGAGTCAAACAGTGACAACAATTTATTGGCACCCAACGTGGGCCTGATTTTAAGCCCAGATGACACATTTTCACTAATTGGGAGCGTTCAAAATTCCATCTCTGATGGGAGGAATCCCTCAGATAGCAATGGGCAACAGTTCTGCTGAATTTCCTGATGGATTGAAAACTGAACCAATGCTTTCTGCAGTGAGTCTACTGGCCCTTTTGCCCAACATGCAACTGTAGATGTGGTATACAGCCAAGGGCATGCTGCTCTTGTGATTGTTTCATGGTTTATCGACACAGCTGTAGCCATAATCAACTGTATGATTACCGGCCTAGTGATCCTAGGGGTTACGATACTGTTCTTTATGGGGGCACTGTATGTGTACAGTTATGGTACAACTCCTAAAGTGAACAGGACAGTCCATATTGGCAATAGCAGTAGCAGGTTAAATTTTACCTCTCCATTTTCTTTCAAGCTGAGTCTCCCAGCACTTGATCTGGATAGCAGTAGGGATGCTTCTGCACAATGTTTATAATTTATTGTGGATACATAGGGTGAGGTGTTGCTCCACTCACTGCCAGTCCCCTACAGGCAATGCTGCTGCCACTGTTGCTGCTACCACCTGTGATGTTGCTACCACCACTGCTGCTGATACCACCACTTGTACTGCGACAAAAACAGCTGCTTCTACAAGTGCTGCTACAAAAACAACTGCTTCTACAAAGACAAAATCCACTCCCTTTCGAATCAAGCTAGTTCATCCTGTGACCAGGAGCAAGGCAAAGGCAAAACGCTTCCGTCTGAGACATCCAGAGTTCCTTCAGGCAACAATAGAGGCTGAAACTGAGGAAGAAGAGGATTCTAAATCAGTTGACGGAGCAGGTACCTCTCAAACAGATAACAAATCAGGCCAGTCTAAAGCAGATGGAACAGCAGGCCCTCCTAAATCCAATGACGATGATGACCTTGTCCAACCTTTCTCTATGAAAGAACAGCGCCTCATGAGAAAGGACTTCACCCACACTGATGATGAGGGAATTCTTCCTTGTTTGCTCCGATGCTTTGATAGTGGTGCTGAAACCTATAATATGGATGAGAAGCCAAGCAGTTGGGATCCCTGGCCAGAGATGCTGCTATTGACAGAGCGCTTAGTAGTAAGACAGGAACTACTACCCTGTGGGACCGACTTCTTTCAGCTGTGAGGGAGAGATACCCCCACAAGGGTGACATCGAATGGTGCTGGAGCAGAACACCCACTCTTGAGAAAGCCATCACATACTTGAGAGAAATAGCTGTACGACAGGTGATCTATGATAAAGACGGACTTACAAATCCTGGTGACATTCTCTGCAACACACAAATGTTCTGGAGGTTTTCACAGGCTGTACCACAAGCACATGCCTATATATTCTCCCTCATGGGGTGCTTTGATGATGATGCAAGACCAACTGTGCGTGAGGTGGCTTTCGAAGCACGACAGTATGGAGACATCATCTCTGATTCCCATCAGTTCCACACCTCAGCCATTGAACAAATGACTGACAGAAGGAATAAGATGCTGAACAGATGGGGAGGTAAACCCCAAAATCTCCCTAGAGACAACTGGTCACGTGTTGCAGCCATTAAGAAGAGACATCCTGCTACGAGAGATAAGCGAGAGAGACAGGACGCACTGCGACGCCACCTGTGGTCTCTCTTGAAAAATTATTTTAAAGAGGACATGAGAGTCTGGGACAAGAAACCCACTGATATTCTCCAGATATGCGTGCAAGAGCTACTAAACAGAATAAAGGCATGAGATGGTTCTTCCAAGAAGAAGCCTGCACCAGTCATTACCCAGAATGGTGCATCGAATTCTAATGCTCAATATTAGAGGTGCCCCGCCTGCAGCCAGGGAGAGGTGAGGGACAACCGAGTTTACTGGACTGTGTGAATTCGGTGACCTGGCACTTTAGAACCAGAAAGGTATAAAGCCCTGGTGGACACTGGTGCACAGTGCCATCGAATCATAAAGGCACAGACTCTCACTATCTCGGGAGTGACAGGAGGTTCTCAACTACTGACTGTTGTAGAGTCCGATGTGAGCCTCACTGGCAAGGTGTGGGAAATGCAACCTGTACTGACTGGCCCAGATGCTCCGTGCATCCTTGGCATAGACTATCTCAGGAAAGGATACTTTCGTGACCTGAAAGGGTACCAGAGGGCCTTTGGTATAGCGGCTGTAGAGACTGAGGACACTGAACAGCTGCGTACTTTGTCTGGCCTTTCAGATGACCCTTCTGTAGTAGGGTTGCTGAAGGTTGAGGATCAACAGGTGCCAATTGCCACTTCGATGGTGCATAGACGGCAGTATCGCACCAACAGAGACTCTGTGATCCCCATCCATAAGCTGATCCGGCAATAGGAGAGCCAAGGAGTGATCAGCAGGACTCACTCACCCTTCAACAGTCCTATTTGGCCAGTGCGAAAGCCTCATGCCTTTTTCTCTGTTCCTCTAGCACCAGAGTGCAGGCCACAGTTTGCTTTCACCTGGAGGGGAGTCCAGTACACCTGGAATCAACTGCCCCAGGGGTGGAAACACAGCTCAACCATTTGCCATGGACTGATTCATGCAGCACTGGAGAAGGGTGGAGCTCCAGAACACCTGCAGTACATCAATGACATCATTGTGTGGAGTGACACACCAGAAGAAGTTTTTGAGAAAGGTAAAAAGATCATCAAAATTCTTCTGGATGCGGGTTTTGCTGTAAAAAGAAGCAAGGTCAAGGGACCTTCCCAAGAGATCCAGTTCCTGGGAATCAAGTGGCAAGATGGTCGTCGCCAGATCCCAATGGATGTGATTAACAAAATAACAGCTATGGCCCCACCATCTACTAAAAAGGACACTCAAACCTTTTTAGGGACTGTTGGTTTCTGGAGAATGCATATTCCATGTTACAGTGAAATTGTGAAACTTCTCTATGAGGTGACCGAAGAGTGACTTTAAATGGGGTCCTGAGCAACAGAAAAGTTTTTGAACAGAACAAAAAGGAGATTGTGCAGGCAATGGCCCTTGGACCAGTTCAAACAGGGCCAGACATCAGAAACGTGCTCTACACCGCAGATGTTCACAACGGTCCTACCTGGAGCCTCTGGCAGAAAGCACCAGGGGAGACTCGAGGTCGACCCTTAGGATTCTGGAGCTGGAGCTACAGAGGCTCTGTGGTAAACGTGACAACTGAGAAGGAGACACTTGCAGTATATGAAGGAGTTAGAGCCGCTTCAGAAGTGATCAGCACTGAAGCGCAGCTCCTCCTGGCGCCCAGATTACCTTTATTGAGCTTCATGTTCCAGAGTATCCTTTCTCCTGTCCATCATGCCACCAATGCAACCTGGAGTAAATGGCCTGCTTTAATCATCTAGTGAGCTCAAATAGGAAGACCTAATCATCCAGGTATTGTGGAATCAATTACAAACTGGCCAGAAGGCACCCACTTTGGATTGCCACCACAAGAAGTGGTGAGACAGGCTCAAGGAGCTCCACCATATGATCATCTACCAGAGACTGAGAAACAATTTGCTCTTTTCACCGATGGCTCCTGTCGTCTTGTAGGGAACCGCCGGAAGTGGAAAGCTGCCGTGTGGTGTCCTACACGACTGGTTGCACAAGCAGCTGAAGGAGAAGGTGAATCGCGTCAGTTTGCAGAGGTAAAAGCCATCCAGCTGGCTTTGGACATTCCTGAGCGAGAAGGGTGGACAAGACTCTATCTCTACACTGACTCGTGGATGGCAGCAAATGCCTTGTGGGGTTGGCTAAAGCAGTGGCAGCAGAACAACTGGCAGTGAAAAGGTAAACCTATTTGTGTTGCTCACCTGTGGAAAGCCATTCCAGTTTGGATAGAGAAACTGATGGTGAAAGAGCATCATGTAGATGCACACGTGCCTCTGAGTCGAGCCACTGAGGAACATCAACACAACCAACGAGCAGATGAGGCTGCTCAAGTGTTTTAAATAGACTTGGACTGGGAACATAAGGATGAACTCTTTTGGTCTTGATGGGCCCATGATTCTTCAGGTCATCAGGGCAGAGATGCACTGTGATTAAGCAGGCTAAACGGTTGAAACCTTTGTGGTATGAGGGGAGGTGGTCCAAGTCCAGGTATGGGGAGGCTTGGCAAATCGACTATATCCCACTGTTTCAGACCTGCCAGGGTAAGCTCTACTTGCTTACATTGGTGGAAAGAAATTTAGGATGGCTGGAAACACATCCTGCGCCTCATGCCACAGCCAGGAATACTATCCTGGGTCTTGAGAAGCAAATCTTGTGTGGACATGGTACTCTAGAAGGCATTGAGTCAGACAATGGGACTCATTTCAAAAACAGTCTTGTGTCTGACTGGGCCAAAGAACATGGTGTTGAATGGATATACTATATCCTGTACTATGCACAAGCCTCGGAAAACTGAAAGGTACAACAGTGTGTTAAAAGTTACCCTGAACGCAATGGTAGGTCCGCTGCCTGCTGAAATGCTCCTTGCGACATCTCCGCTTGTGCTTGGGGAGTTGTAAGTGTTCAAAAACAAAATGGGGGGGGGGGGGGGGGGTCGAGTGGTTAACCCCACCCCCTTAGGCTTCACTTGATACCTGTCGAAACACCCCCCCCTACAGGTAGTAAGCAGTCCTGCTCAAAAAGGGTATGAGGACACTGAGTAAAGGGTTTATATGTGCTGATAATTTATAAACAAAACAGGGGTGTACAAATATATAACACAAGCCACTGATGGGGTGCAAAGGATAGCAAGAGGATTGTGATGATAAAGGGAGGTGATTTAGAGTGCATCGCAGTTTTCCCCCATTGGGGTTGCCATTATGTGTGCGAGAATGGGCCACCCACTATTCCCAGGGAGTGAACACTAGGAAAGCAGGATGGGGGTTCTTACACTCCCGGCACATTAAATGAGGCAGCGGTGACGGCTCCTGGGCTGGAGGGCAGCAGGCACGCACCACAGGGGCAGCAGTGGTGCAGCAGTGCTCGGGGCTCGGGCGATCCCCGGCTCCACCCCCTCGAGTCAGCTGGGCTGGCTCCGGCAGCTGCAGGCAGAGGCATGGTGGCATCAGCGGTTCCCGGCTCAGTCGGCTGGGCTCCAGCTGGGCTGCGCTGGGCTCGGCTAGGAAATGGCACAGTGCTGCTCCTGCCTCCGCAATGCTCCGGCTCAGTTGGGCTTGGCTGGACTCTCTCTAGGTGGCAGGGCTGCTGCGATGGGTCTCGGCTTGGGTGGCTCCTCTTTTCTTCTTTAGAAGCAGGCAGGGGTCTCAGCTCTCTGTTCTTAAAAGAACAGTTAGATTTCAGCCTTTATTTCGCCCCTCAGGTCCCACGAAGACCTGGCAGGCAGCAGCAGAGTAGCATGCCAGTAGGCTACCAGTGATTTCCGCTCTCATTTCAACAGAGGCAGAAGCCCCCCCCTGCTGTCCGGTGACTTCTCTCCAGGTTAGGGTGACACAGGGCACCGTTTCAGGTGCCGCAATGCATTATCCCATCTGCACGCCAGCCCTGGCCCAGCCAATCTTGAGTCCTGGGGAAGAACAGACAACTCACAGGCAGGCAGGCAGACCCCTTCTGTAAAGAAGAACCCAGTGCCTCAGATCTTGAACAGTGCCTGGTGCCGCAGGCACCGTGCAAGTGCAGTGTCCATATGATGAAAGAGTTTTATGGGAGACATATTTTTTGTGGTAAGGGGCATAAACCTTACAGGGGCATAACCCTTACAGGGGTAGCTCTCGTGTTTTGTCATAACAGGTCATTCTCACCGATTCCCAAACCAGCTGCAATGTTATCCAAGACACCTTAACTAACTCCTGATATTCAGGCCACCAAATGGTATATTGAGCTGCTGATAGAATCATACGCAGCAGGGCTTTCCAATCGGTTGGTGCCATAGCATAACTATCACCAATAGCTGAAATTGGATTTATGGTGAAATGATTCTGCAAGCCATAATTGCAGACTGCCTTCCTGACCTCCTTTACAACCTCATAGGAAAGCACTACATGCTCTGGGGGTCGACTTTTCTTATACACGACTGGCATGACAGTTAACAAAGCAACGTTGCCATTCTTGAAAGCATCACAACGACATTGATCAAACATCTGACTTGTAATTGGAAATGCCTGAGGTTCATTTATCTGAGTATCCAAATCAATCAGAGGTCCCCTAATGGTCTCAACTGTTTCACATGGTGGTGCAGAAGGAACCACTGCTTTCTCCAAACAACACTGACACTCCCCCCCCCCCCAGATTTACATCATCGTAATTCTAAAAGCTCTCAAGCGGCATCTGCAAAAGCCACGCAGGGGTCAGGGGGAGGGAGAGAGGGGGAACACTCCGGGGTGGGGGGGAACAGGGGGGGTATAGATACGACTTGCCCTCCAGATCAACAGATCCGGGGCCAAAAGCATCCTTAGGTTTTCTAACTTTATCACAGAAAATCCCACATGAGCCCTTTTCCTCATCAGCCCGTGAAGGCAGGGGTGCCACCTTAGATTGCAACAGATCCTCAGTGGGCTGCAACGCTTTCAAGGTAAAATACAGTGCTTTCCAGGTGACTACCAGCTCATCTAAAACTGGGATCTGAAGGTCTTTCTGAATTTTAAACTCTTCCCCCACTCTAGCCCAGACAGCACTATCATAAGCGCCAGCAATAGAAAACCAAGTACAAATTTTTCTAATCCACACTAATAATTTCATTAATTTTGATGAAGACATTGCAACACCTTTTTCATTTAAAATTTGTTGAAAAATCTCATCATACAACTTATGTTCCTTGGAGACTGGCTGCCCCACGTTACCATGATTGCTTACCTATCCGTTCAACAGAAGGTAATGAAAGTAAATTTGTAGTGAGCGTGCTCTCCTTCCTGCAACGTTCAATCGCGGAGCCACCACCAGAACTGTAAAACTTATCTCCAGTACTAATCCTGACAGTTGCCTCTTTTAAATGCAAAAACACAGTTCAGGCGCCATTTGTGGTGGGTTAAGACACAGACTCCAGGGTGAGAAGCAATGGAATGATTTATTAATGAGAAAATGCTCCCTTATAAACTTCTACAGTGGGAATAAGCAACCGAGTTACAGAGAGTGTAAACAGGACTCACACCTGCTCCTTGGCTCTGTCACCATTTGACTCAGTTTGACAATGCTCTTGATCCCCTCCCCCTCCCACCAAGGCAGGAAAGGAGAGAGAGAAAAAGAGAGAGACACTTGGGATTGAAAAGTAAACTACACAGCTTTAATTAAACACCAATGATAAAAGAAAATATATGCAATTACATACAAATGTGTTCAGGAAATGTACAGAACCCCTATTGCCTCCCCTCACCCCCAGCAACTCCCACAGCACTCTCCTTAGCTGTGAACAGACCCGAAAAATCCCAGAGCTGCTGGAGAGAGCAGCAGAGTTATGAGGGTCAGGAGAGCTCGAGCCTAGGGGGTGACAGTGATGGATGGACAGAGTCCTCCCTGGATGCCGGCCATGGACAGAAGAGAAGGAAAAAAGAAGCAGGAAGGAAGTTGTCTTCTGTGATCTCTGACCTTCCTCTGAGCTTACGTAGATATATGGAATAGAATATCTCTGGCCAATTTTGCTGTCTGTCTAATTCAGCCTCCTATGGGGGGTCATAGATCTCCCCTGAGCTGGCAGAGTAAAGGTGCAACCTTGAAGACCCAGCAGTTAGAAAAACATTCCACTGTTATCAGTCTTAGTTGGAACACTCTGGCACTGGTTAAAAGAAAGCTTACTGAGGAAAAAAAAAAAAATAGTCAAAGGAAGATTGGCTTCATCCTGGCTCATACCAGAACAAAACAGTTAATCGTTATCAACTGACTTGACTATTAGTGGTACATTTTATTGTTAAGATGGCTTTTGCATTATTGCTTCAACATTCTGTTCTAATATCCCAATTTCCTCACAATCCGGTTGTGCTCGTGCCTTTTTAGGTTAAAAATAGTTAAGACCCCAGTGCTGTTTGCAATAAATCTTGTTTTGTGCATATACAACTCATCTGCTATCTCCCTTCCAGTGGGGACACCTGTTCAAGTGGTTACTCCTCAAGAGGTTGAGAGCAAGGGACACCCAGCCGTAGCCAGATAAAGGGTAAGAAATATCCCTATACATTTATTCCTATCTTCATTACCTAGTTTTAAATCTTAAGAAAAGCTTTAACTTGTAAGTTTTGAAACTTTAAGACTTTAGGATCCTTTTAAAAGATTGCAATCAACATGTTATCACATTGCCTAGGTATATTTTAATTGTTGTTTTAGATTCAGTATAAGGCCTATTAATAAGTAAGTTGCTGGTATTCAAACAATTAACCTTTGTGTAATAGTTTCTGACTAACTGGCTATTATTTGTGTATTTTATTGTTAAGATATCTTCTTGTTTTATTACCCTAATACCCTGTCTTGCCACCCCAATATCCTAACACTCATATGATCTGATTTATGCCTTTTTAGTTTAATCTCTAATACCCTTTTACTATTTGCAATAAAACTTGTTTGTGCATATACATCTGTCATGCTTTGATGAACCGAACCAGTGAACACATGACTAATTGTTTATGCAGGTCTGCCCCAAATTGGGGCCAGCATAGATGTGCTGGTTAATCAAAGTGTTATACCCCCACCAATTACCACCACCCTGTACCAAAACTAAAACGTGAAACTGTGATTTGTTTTAACAAAGTGAACCACGGTTTATTTAAATGGGCAGGAACACACAAGAATATAGATTAACAAAATTAAAGGGATTCAATTACAGTTGAGGAATCAATGAGAATTCAACCCACTCCCAATTGGAAATATTAACTGCAAAAGGTGAGAACACAAACTAGAAATATAACAGTACCGAACAGAGGGATTGGTTATTATGCCTGTCACTGATCCCAATTGGGAAGAAGCCTTGCGTTTGTGTGAGAGGCCGGATAGATTTTCCAGGGTAGGAAATCTCAGAAGAATTTACGGCGTGGATTTCGGCGTCTGCAGGGAGCCTCAGTGAGCTGCGGGGAACACGACGACAAGCGACTGCGGCTGGTACTGCAGGGCACTTCCAGCGCGACAACTCCGGTGCGACTAAGGACGTCAGTAGGGTGTGCAGCTTCAAAATGGCGGCTGCATGTGGCAGCTGGGTATGTGGCTGGGGCGAGCTAGTGGCTCCGGTACGGAGAACGCTGTTTTGGCAGCATTGTCTGGGTTTGAGAGCGCTGTGTGCTGCAGGTGCTGCGGAGGTGCAGTGTGAGGCTGGGTCCCAGGAGCTTCGCGGCGGCAGGGCGGAGCTTCTGCGGCAGCATGTTATCAGCTCTTATCAGTTATGACCCGAGACCTGACTCTGCGCTAGCAACTGCCTCGGTCCCTGGTGGGTCTTTTGAGTGATAACTCTTTTTGTGATTTATTTTCCCGTTGAGAGGTTCTGGGCAGCGAGCAAGCCACTGCTTGCCAGATCTCCAGGAAACAAGAAAAGAAGCCACACTTCAGGATTCTGCTGTCTGTATAGCTCTTCGATCCACTGCCCCTCCATCGATCCGACAAACTGCACTGCGAGTAGGCTGTAGCCCTTTATTTATACTTCCCTCCTAAGTCTCTGATTGGTGTTTTTTTCAATCCCTTGTTAGCATACGTGCCAACCAATCAGATAAGGGCGTTTTCAATCCCTCATGCCAGCCAATCAGTTCAGGGCATTCTGGTCCTCTATCAATAAAACTGTTTTCTCACTCAAGTCCTGTCAGTCACTAGGTAGCTACATCCCTGAGGAGTGTCCCTGACAGGCTTAGTTCAGTCCACTATGTCTCTCTATTCAATCAACTGAGTTCATGAGAGACATTATTTATTTATTAGTAGTATGTCATTAACAACATTTTGTCTGCTATCTTGCCCTGTTTGGGACAAGCAGTTCTTGAAGAACTTCATCCCATGAGAAGGACCCTATGCTGGAGCAGGAGAACAGTGAGGAAGTAGCAGCAGAGACGAAGTCTTATAAACTGACTGCAACCCGCATTCCCCTGGGCTGCTCAAGGTGAGGAGGGAGAAGGTACAAAAGTCAGGAGTGAAGCTGAGCCTGGGAAGAAGGGTGGGGGAAAGGTGTTTTTGTTTCTCATTATCATACTCTATTTTCAATTATTAATAAATGAAATTACTTTCTATTAATTTAATTATGTTAATCCTGGTCTGTTTTGCCTGTGACAGTAATTGGGTGAGTGATCTCCCTGTCCTTATCTGCAAGCTTGTCCATGTTATTTTATCCCCCTTCATATTGACGGGAGGGATTTAGAGAATGGCTTGGTGGGTGTCTGGCAGCCAGCCAAGATTAACTAGCACACTGCCACACTACTTTTTTTTTCTGTGGCAGGCACATGTGATTGTGTCTTCATATGTTCCTGTTGTGAAAGTGTGCTTGTCCTTTGCTACGGTTTTGAAATATATTACTTTTTGAGCAGACGCATCAGAATGTTTCTCTTTGTGTTTTCTAAATTCCATCAACCATATATGCATGTCCTAATTTGAGCCAGGATGAAGCCAATTTTCCTTTTACTGATCTTTTTTTCCTTCACTAAGCTTTCTTTTAACTAGCACCACTGTGTTCCAACTAAGACTGATAAGAACGGAATGTTTTTCTGTCCTGGTTTGAGCCAGGATTAAGCCAATTTTTCTTTTCACTGATTTTTTTTTCCTTCAGTAAGCTTTCTTGTAACTAGCAACTGTGTGTTCTGCTAGGCTGATAAGACAGTGGAATGTTTTTCTAACTACTGAGGCTTCAAGGTTACACCTTCACTCCACCGGCTCAGACACTATGGGGAGATCTCTGACCCCCCCCCCGTGGGAGGCTGAGTTAGACAGACAGCAAAATTGGCCAAAGATATTCCATTCCATATATCTACGTAAGCTCAGAGGAAGGACAGAGATCTTAGAAGACAGCTTCCTCCTTCTTCTCGTTGCTCTCTTCTGTCCATGGCTGGCGTCCGGGGAGGACTCTGCTCATCCATCACCGCCGACCCTTAGGCTCGAGCTCTCCTGACCCTCATAACTCTCCGCTTTCTCCAGCAGCGGCTCCGGGATTTCTCGGGACTCTTGCCAGTTCAGGGGAGTGCTGCGGGAGTTGCTGGGGGTGGGGGGAGGCGAGAGGCTTTTGCCCATATCTGAATATATCTGTATATAATTGTATATATTTTCTTGTGTGATTCATTAGTGTTTTAATTAAAGCTGTGTAGTTTAGTTTTCAATCCAGCCAAGTCTCTCTCCTTTTCTCTCTCTCCTTCCCTGACTGGGTGGGGGGGGGGAGGGGATCGAGAGCATTGTTGTCGGACCTGAGTCAAACGGTGACATTTTCTAACTGCTGGTCTTCAAGGTCACATCTTTGCTCTGTCAGGTCAGACACTATGGGGAGATCTATGACTCCCCCTTAGGAGGTTGAGTTAGACAGACAGCAAAATTGGCCAGAGATATTCCATTCCATATATCTACGTAAGCTCAGAGGAAGGTCAGAGATCACAGAAGACAACTTCCTTCCTGCTTCTTCTTCCCTTCTCTTCCATCCACAGCCGGCGTCCGGAGAGGACTTCGTCCATCCATTGCCGTCGACCCAAAGGCTCGAGCTCTCCTGACCCTCATAACTCTGCTGCTCTCTCCGGCATCCGGAACTTTCCAGGACTGTTCGCAGCCAAGGAGAGTGCTGTGGGAGTTGCTGGGGGTGGGGGGAGGTGAGAGGCTCTTGCACATACCTGAACATATCTGTATATAATTATATATATATATTCTTATATCATTAGTGTTTATCTAAAGCTGTGTAGTTTACTTTTCAATCCAGCCAAGTCTCTCTCTTTTTATCTCTCTCCTTCTCCTTCTCCTGGGTGGGAGGGGGAGGGGATCAAGAGCATTGTTGTCGAACCTGAGTCAAACGGTGACACTATTATAAAATGCAATATGAGTGTCAGTATCTTGTCAATCACAAAAAGTGTATGCAAAAATTCAGCTCCTTTTCCACGATCTTGAATAA
Source organism: Apus apus (assembly GCF_020740795.1). NCBI lineage: Eukaryota > Metazoa > Chordata > Aves > Apodiformes > Apodidae > Apus > Apus apus. The sequence continues at coordinate 10,069,357 of NC_067311.1, read as the reverse complement.
GGAATTTTGAAGTCTCAAAGGCAGCAAACTTTAATGCTCTAATGAATTTGTTTATGTTCTGTCTTTTATTTGCTCTTTCTGCATCAAATATGACAGACTAGCATAACTATATGGAACCCTTTGACTACAAAAGACCATATAATAATTTTGTATGACAGGAAGATAATATGGCTTATTTTATCATTTGCAAAACAAGTAAGATCGTAGTATATCCAGCTCACATAAATACTGTTGAAGTGGTCAATGCTTGGCCATGCTTTTTTTTTTTTTGCCTTGGACATTTAGAAATGTCCATTCATGACAATATTTTATTAAAACTTTTATTAAATTGTCAGCAAGCCTCTATGCTATTTTCAAAGCATACAGTGGCCATAAAAGATTAGTTTGTAAATTGTGAAAACACCCCAGATTACAGATTGTATCTGGAATGAGACACCAGCTTGTCGCAAGCCGGTACTGGGGGGCTACCGGCTGTCAGGATACTTTTGCGACTCCCCCTCCCGATGTGGAGGGGTTTGTGAATAAGACCGAGGGTCACACGCGGCGCTGCCTCTCACGGAGCAACGGCCACCGCGGGACCGTATTTCAGGGTGGTAGTTAGAAAGCACCCCCACCCCACCCCGCTCAGAAATTGCCTCTAAAGCCAAGGTTTACTCCACAAACTAATAGGTTTATTAAGGGTTAACACAAACCAAGGGATGATGTTTAGGGACAACGCAGGTGTGAATGTCTACCAGGGATATAAATATGTATGTACTGAGAAAGTGTCCTTTAGGGAGGCAATGCAAAGGTGCTTTAAAGGGAGAGGATTAAGGAACAAAGGGAGGAGGGAAGGAAACCTGATGCCAGTCCTGCTGAAGAGGTCGAGCTGTGTGTGTGAGTATGAGGAAAGGAGTGTGTGTGTGTGTGTGTGTGTGTGAGGTGATGTTACCCTCCGGCGGCTTGTCCAGCATTGGTCGGTGGCCGGAAGGCAGGACGGCAGGTCCGTGGTGTCAGAGGGGCAGCCTCTCGGCAGCGGGTGCAGCGGCCGTTGGTTTCCCCTCAAGCGGCAGCAACACGGGGAGGGGGCTCCGGCCCCGACCCCAGGGCTCAGGACTCCGGCACGCTCGGTGCTGAGGCTCAGGCTGGACCCAGGGCAGGCAGGCAGGGAGGGTCCCAGCATCAGTGTCCGCAGCAGGGGGCTGTCCCACGCAGAAAGCGTCCGAACGAGCCTCGGGGAGGAGGGAAGGGCCCACCTGCTGCACTCCCCGCCTTTGATACCCCTGTGACCCACCTGTCCCCTCTGTGTCACTGTCCAGAGCCAATGAGCGTCCATGAGCCCCAAGTTAGGGCGGTGACTGCCAGGGGCACAGGATGGCTTGTTGCCCATCCTTTCTGTCCCGGACCACATCTGTTGTTTTGGGTTCAGTTGTCCTTGAGAAGCAAGTCTGTTTTAGTTCGTTAGCTGGGCGTAATCAGGAGAGGCCTTTGCTGGCTTAAAAGGCATTTTGTTTAGACTTATGTGGGGAAGAAAAGAACAGTTTCCCACATCCCACCCCGTGGCTTTTAAGGCAGCAAGGTGTAAAGTGAAGTTTTATGTGCATAAAATGATATATCTGGATTCCTGCCCAAATCCTTCTCCTCCGCATTTGATCCTTACCCTCCTTGGGTGTTAGCTGGAATGTATATGTATGAACAAGGTGTCACCCTTTGACTCAGGTCGCACAACAATGCTCTCGATCCCCTCCCCCTCCCACCCAGGTAGGAAAGGAGAGCAGTGTGTAAAAGTTCTGACTGAGCAGGACCAGCCTGATTGATGGATCGCCTGGTATTAACTAACCAGGTGGCCTTTGCCAAATTTTTGTCCCAGTTTTTGAAAGTTCCACCACCCATTGCCTTCAGGGTAGCATTCAACAAACCATTGTACCTCTCAACTTTCCCTGAGGCTTGTGCATAGTATGGGATATGGTAGATCCACTCAATACCATGCTCTTTAGCCCAGTCACTGACAAGACTGTTTTTTAAATGAGTCCCATTGTCTGACTCAATTCTCTCCGGAGGACCATGTCTCCACAAAATTTGCTTCTCAAGACCCAGAATAGTATTCCTGGCTGTGGCATGAAGCACAGGATATGCCTCCAACCATCCTGTACTTGTTTCCACCATTGTAAGCACATAGCGCTTACCCTGGCGGCTCTGAGGCAGTGTGATGTAGTCAATTTGCCAGGCTTCCCCAAACCTGGACTTGGACCACCTCCCCTCATACCACAAAGGTTTCAACCGTTTTGCCTGCTTAATTGCAGCACATGTCTCACAGTCATGGATCACCTGTGCAATAGTGTCCATGGTTAAGTCCACCCCTCGGTCACGAGCCCATTTGTATGTTGCATCTCTGCCCTGATGACCTGAAGCATCATGGGCCCACCGAGCCAGAAAGAGCTCACCCTTATGTCCCCAGTCTAAGTCTACTTGGAACACTTGGGCAGCCTCATCTGCTCCTTGGTTGTGTCGATGTTCCTCAGTGGCTCGACTCAGAGGCACGTGTGCATCCACATGATGCACTTTTACCACCAGTTTTTCTATCCGAGCTGCAATGTCCTTCCACAGGTCAGCAGCCCAAATAGGTTTACCCTTTCGCTGCCAGTTATTCTGCTGCCACTGTTTTAGCCAACCCCACAAGGCATTTGCTGCCATCCACGAGTCAGTGTAGAGGTAGAGTCTCGGCCACCCCTCTCGCTCAGCAATGTCCAAAGCCAGCTGGATGGCTTTGACCTCTGCAAACTGACTTGATTCACCTTCTCCTCCAGCTACTTGAGCAACCAGTCATGTAGGACTCCACACGGCAGCTTTCCGCTTCCGGCGGTTCCCTACAAGATGACAGGAGCCATCGGTGAAAAGAGCAAATTGTTTCTCAGTCTTTGGTAGATGATCATAGGGTGGAGCTTCTTGAGCCCGTCTCACCACTCCTTGTGGTGGCAATCCAAAGTGTGTGCCTTCTGGCCAGTTTGTAACTGCTTCAACAATACCTCGACGATTAGGTTTCCCTATTTGAGCTCACTGGGTGATTAAAGCAGTCCATTTACTCCAAGTCACATCGGTGGCATGATGAACAGGAGAGAGGTTATTCTACAGTTCAGTAAACTGGTTTGTCCCTCTCCTCCCCCTAGCTGGAGGCAGGGCACCTCTAAGGTTGAGCATTAGAGTTTGATGCACCATTCTGGGTGTTGACTGGTGCAACCTTGTTCTTGGAAGAACCACCTCCTGGCTTTGTTCTGTTTAGTAGCTCTTGCACACGTAACTGGAGAATATCAGTGGGTATATGATCCCAGACACTCATGTCCTCTTTAAAACAATTTTTCATGAGAGACCACAGGTGGTGTCACAGTGGGTACCGTCTCTCTCGCTGTTGTCTCGTAGCAGGATGTTTCTTCTTAATGTCTGCAACACGTGACCAGTTGTCTCTAGGGAGAATCTGGAGTTTACTACCCCATCTGTTTGGCATCTTATTCTTTCTGTCAGCCATTTTTTCAATGGCTGAGGTGTGGAACTGGAAGGAATCAGAGATGATGTCTCCATAATGTCGTGCTTTGAAAGCCACCTCATGCACAGTTGGTCTTGCATCATCATCAAAGCACCCCATGAAGGAGAATATATGGGCCTGTGCTGCTGGTACAGCCTGAGCAAACCTCCGGAACATATGTGTGTCACACAGAACGTCATCAGGATTTGTAAGTCCATCTTGATCATAGATCACTTCTCGCACAGCTATCTCTCTCAAGTATGTGATGGCTTTCTCAAGAGTGGGTGTTCTGCTCCGGCGCCATTCGATGTCACCCTTGTGGGGGTATCTCTCTCTCACAGCTGAAAGAAGTCGGTCCCACAGGGTGGTAGTTCCCGTCTTACTACTAAGTGCTCTGTCAATACCAGCATCTCTGTCCAGGGATCCCAACTGCTTGGCTTCTCTCTCATCCACGTTGTGGGTTTCAGCACCACTATCAAAGCATCGGAGCAACCAAGGAAGAATTCCTTCACGACCAGTGCGGGTGAAGTCCTTTTATCATGAGGCGCTGTTCTTTCATAGAGAAAGGCTGGACAAGGTCATCGTCGTCATCTGATGGAGGAGGGCCTGCCGTTGCTTTATCTGTTTGAGAGTGGTCTCATTTTTATCTGTTTGCGAGGTACCTGCTCCATCAACTGATATAGAATCCTTTCCTTCCTCAGTTTCAGTCTCTGTTGTTATAAGAAGCTCTGGATGTCTCAGGGACGAGCGTTTTGCCTTTGTCTTGCTTCTGGTCAAAGGATGAACTAGCCTGATTCACAAGGGATTGGACTTTATATTTGTAGAAGCAGTTGTTTTTCTAGCAGCACTTGTAGAGGCAGCTGTTTTTGTAGCAGTAGGAGTGGTGGTATCAGGAGCAGTGGCGTTGGCAGCGGGAGTGGCAGTGAGTAGAACAGCATCTTGCCCTACGCATCCACAATACATTATAAATATTCAGCAGAAGCATCCCCACTGCAACAACGCTATTCACATCAAGATCTGGGAGATTCATCTTGAAAGAGAATGGAGAGGTAAAGTTGAACCAGCTACTGCTGTTTTCAACATGAACCGTTCCATTCACTTTTGGAGTTGTACCACTAGGACTTGTACTGTAACTGTACACATACAGTGCCCCCATAAAGAACAGTATCATAATCCCTAGGATCACTAGGCCGGTAATCATACGTTTGATTATGGCTACAGTTCTGTCAATAAACCATAAAACAATCACAAGAGCAGGTAAAAAGAGCAGTATGCTCTCAGCTGCACACCATATGTACCATTGCAGGTTTGGAAAAAGATCCAGTAGATTCATTGCAGCAAGTGTCTGTTCAGTTTTCAATCCATCAGGAAATTCAGCAGAATTGTTAGCCATTACTATCTGAGGGATTCCTCCCATCATAGATGGAATTTTGAACAATCCCAATTAATCAAAATATGTAATCTGGGCTTAAAATCGAGCCCCACGCTAGGCGCCTATAAATTGTTTTCACCGTTTGACTCAGGTCCGACAACAATGCTCTCGATCCCCTCCCCCTCCCACCCAGGGAGGGAAGGAGAGAGAGAAAAAGAGAGAGACTTGGCTGGATTGAAAACTAAACTACACAGCTTTAATTAAACACTAATGATAGAAGAAAATATATACAATTATATAAAGATATGTTCAGGTATGTGCAAGAGCCTCTCACCTCCCCCCACCCCCAGCAACTCCCACCACACTCCCCTGAGCTGAAGCAGTTCCGAGAAATCCCGGAGCTGCTGCTGGAGAAAGCAGAGAGTGATGAGGGTCAGGAGAACTCGAGCCTAAGGGTCGACAGTGATGGATGGACGAAGTCCTCTCCCGATGCCGGCCATGGACAGAAGAGAAGGGAAGAAGAAGCAGGAAGGAAGTTGTCTTCTGTGATCTCTGACCTTCCTCTGAGCTTACGTAGATATATGGAATGGAATATCTCTGGCCAATTTTGCTGTCTGTCTAACTCAGCCTCCTACGGGGGGTCACAGATCTCCCCGTAGTGTCTGAGCCGGCAGAGTGAAGGTGCGACCTTCAAGCCCCAGCAGTTAGAAAAACATTCCAATGTCTTATCAGCCTAGCTAGAACAGAATGTTGCTAGTTAAAAGAAAGCTTACTGAAGGAAAAAAAAATCAGTAAAAAGGAAAATTGGCTTGATCCTGGCTCAAACCAGGACACAAGGGAACAATTCCCATATCGTATAAGTATATACAATCACATGTCTAACAATCTAACATATCTTCAAAAGCTCCATGATCACTAATTATTACTAGTTTTAACAAATAAGTTATACACAGTATTAATAAAACATTGTAAACACTCAAATTTACCAATCATCTAGTCTAAATCACATTCTTACCAACATGTCAGACTCTTGTTATTTTTGACAGTCATTAGATTGTTCAATTGTTATTCTTGAACCAGAAGAGAGCATTTATATTATCATTCACCCTTGGATCCCAGCTGCAGTATCAGACTTGATCGGTGGGAATCTTGAGTGAAGTCGTCTTGCTCGAGCACAGTTCATTCAGGAAGGACATAACGCTGGCTACACACAGATACAAGATTAGGAATAGAATAACTGCTATTATTCTAATTGTTAATTATTATAACACAAACTCAGTTTCAATTCTATTGGAAAAAGAAAAGAAAAAATAGATTATTTAGGGAATTCCCAAACTTAAATCAAGTTCTTGTCACTTCAGTGAGGTTTGTAATAATGTTCTGAATTATTTCCATCCAAGATAATATATTGCAAACAGCAACTCAAGGCAAGTACAGAAGGAGACAATATTACAGAGCACCTTGTTTAGGCCATGGGGTGATCAGTCCCACAGCGGTCACAAAGTGACTCCTCTGGAGTCCAGTAGCAGGTTGATCAGGCCTGGTACTGTCACCAGGATGTCTCTGGCTCTTTAAGCTGTCATGCTTTGCAAGATATTGATTAACATCATTAGACATAAATACACAGAGATACAAACATACATACAAAACTGAAACACCGATTTACTCAACATGAATTATCCACCTTGTACTGATTTTGTGTTGCTTGTCATTTAAATGAGATGCAACCCATGTATTTGAATTCACCGGTGTTTGTAAGGTGAGCTTGACCTTACCAATGTGTGGCAAATTTGCCAGGACAATTTGTCCAGGATGGAGAGGAGTTTTAGATTGCTTAAAAGACCTTTTATTTTTTCTGTGATCTTGAGTGGGTAACTCGGGGAAAAAGGCATTCAGGTGGGGGCACCCGTTCACCCCCCACCTATTATTTATAGTAGTGATTGCATACCTTAACCTTTCATCCCATTTCGAGTCCTGTGGGCGAATAAGGCTTTTAATTAACCCATTAGTGCGTTCCACTATTCCATTAGCTTGTGGGCAGTATGGGACATGAAATGTCCATTTAATACCTTCCCTCTTAGCCCACTGTTGTACAAGGTGTGAGGTGAAGTGAGTTCCATTGTCAGATTGGATATTTGTGGGTTTAGGTAGAATTCCAAAGACCTTTTCTAAGAAGCACACCGTGTTTTCACCATTTGCCTTAGAAACAGCTTCGGCACAGGTCAATCCTGACACCACTTCCACAATCACAATGACATATTGTTTGTTTCCTGATCTTCGGAAGGGACCGATGTAGTCCACCTGCCATGTGGACCACAAGGGTTTCCTTCCCTGATATGCAGAGTGTCAGTTGTTAGGGGATGTTCCACAAGTCTAATTTTGCAAAGATCACATGAGGAGATGACTGTTTTGCACTGCTCACGGGTGACAGGCCACCCACGAGCTTGTACCTCTTTGTATAGATCAAAGATTCCTGAATGGCTCCTCTTACAGTGAAGCCATTCGAGCAATCTTTTCCATTCCTGATTTTCTCCTTCTGTGATAGCTAATCGGATTTCCTTCACATCAATCCTAGCTAGCTCATCAACATAGTTATTCCACTTACTGGCTTCATCCTTTAGAGCAGCTTGGTGTGAAGGTACCCATCCTACATGAAAATTAGGATTCTTTTTGGCAATTTTCAGAATTTGTTGCCACTTCTCTTTATGCCAGACAGGCACTCCGTTAATTTCCCAATTGTTACTTTCCCAGAAAGTAATCCATTCCACACAGCCTTTAAAAACCGCAAAGGAATATGTGTATATGTACACAGCGTCCTTGGAGGCTTTTTCTTTTAGGAAAACATTAAGAACAGAGTCCAATTCTCCCACCTGGGCACTGCCCTTATCTTGGTTTAGGATTTGTTCGCCTGTAGCAGGATTAACTGCAGCATATTTGAACAACCAAGTTTTCCCTTCTCTTCAGGATGAAGCATCTGTGAACCAAGCGTTAACCATTTCACTTCTATATTCTGGGGCTTCTTTGATAGGACTGGTGTGGTAACATGGGAGCGACTTGTGTTAATGAACTGTTAATCACTTTAGAAGGTTGTTATTGTTTAAAGGAACCTAAGTACAGGACGTGCAGGACCTTGGCTGAAAGGAGTTGCTGTAATCTGCAAGTGCCAGGGAACTTGTGGTTTTCAATGGAACAACGGAACGGCTGCGCCTCTGACTCCTGCTTATCTGAAGATGCTACGGGCCTGCCTCGTGAACGCCGCCTGAACACTCTGATCAGCAAAGCAGCCTTGTTAACTTTGCGCGTGTATTAGAGTAGTTAGCCAATTAGCTTAAGACACGATTGCCTAGAGGCAGCCTGGAAGCATATAAAAATGTGTGTGTTAGCTTAATAAATTGGACACCTTGCTTGCATCAAGCTGCGTCTCCGTCTCTCAATCACGGCAAATTGGTGACCCCGACGTGATATCTCCTATGGTGATACCGCCGAGGAATGATAAACCGCCTACCTGGTGGCATGCCGTGAGTCCCGCAGAACTAACATTGAGCTGCTGAAAGGAAGCAGGACGAGCCGCTGAAAGGAAGTGGCCGAGGACGTGCCGGCAAAATCCCTCCGTCTGGAACGAGAGGTGAGCTGCGGGAAACTAAGGAAATGGGGAATCAGGCGTCTTCCCCTGAGAGAGACGTTTATGAAGTAATGAAAACATTACTTAAAGAACAAGGGAAGAAGCCCCTTACGGGGCAGGACCTTAAACTATTACTTAAGTGGGTGCAGGTCAAGATTCCCACAGTAACAGCCTCCTCGATCTTTACATGTGAACTCTGGGACGAGGTGGGGGTGAAATTATGGGATGCGGCTACCGCAGGGGATGAAGAAGCGCTGCGTATGCTCCCTAGGTGGAGAATTGTTTTTGAAACCATAAAAGCGCGAGAACGAGGGCCACGGGACTCCTGTAAAAAAGACTCGGTGCCTTCCCCGTCACCCTCAACCGCACCTGGCGTTGCCTGTGAAGCGGAACTCTCTGCCCCAACCGGGAATCGAACCCGGGCCTCCCGCCTGGCGGGCGGGAGTTCTGCCGCTGAACCACCACCGCTAACTGGTGCTGCTGAATATCCCCCCGAGGATGGTCCCTTTGATCCGGGTCCTATTGACCCCGAAAAAGAGCTGAAAAGAGCCGACGTTAACCGAGCGCGGCGTCGCCCGAGTTTCCCGAACGTAGTTGGAGGAGGCGGCCGCGGCAGCAGCGGCGGCGGCAGCGGCGGCGTCCCTGCTCCCGGGGGAGTCTCAGCGCGCGCGGGGCCGCGGCGCGTGCAGAGACAAGTTCTGCAGGCAACCCCCCCGCGGGTGCAGGGGGGGCTGGCAGTATTGCCGATCTCTGCCCAGCAACAGCAGGAAGTGCCGGTCTGGACCTGGCAACCTCCCATGCAATAACGTTGCTTGACTCCTCGGTCCATTTGTTATCCACTGGTGTTTTTGGCCCTTTACCATCTGGGACACAAGCGTTATTATTGGGAAGATCATCTACAACGCTATCAGGACTTTTTGTTTTGCCTGGGATAATAGATGCTGATAGTCCTCAAGAAATTAAAATCATGGCCTGTACTCCGTTTCCTCCTTGTGTTATACCAAAGAAGAGCCGAATTGCACAACTCATTTTAATGCCTAAAGTTCATAATTTTTCACCTAAAACATATTACTGGCATCCCTCACTCCCCTACAGGTCAATCACTCATAGAACGGTCCCACCAATCCCTCAAATGTTTGTTATTAAAACAAAAAGGGGGAGTAGGGACCGCTACTCCAGAAGAGCGAAAGCCTTATATGTTTTTAACTTTTTGAATTGTTCGTTGTTGGACAGTAATCCCCCCATAGTTCGACATTTTAGTACAAATGCCCTTCTGGAACCTAGAATCAAACCACCAGTGTTAATACGGGACCCTGAAACAGGTAAAATAATGGGTCCCTACCCCCTTGTCACATGGGGTAGAGGTTATGCTTGTGTCTCCACAGAAAGAGGCCCCCGTTGGATTCCAGCAAAAAATGTGAGACCCTTTCGAGAAACATTGCTCAAACTTTGGATTAACATCAATTAATGGGACAGGGGTTGTTTATTTCTGGGACCCGCGTGGATGGTATCAAAATGATCAAAAGAAAATAAGAGGTCAATTAATTATTTATCACAATGTAACAGGTAATAGCGATCATTGGGATAGACCACAAGAGCTGGGTTCCCGATATGTTATCAATACTACAGGCCAGGTACAACTACCCGGAGGTTATTTTTTGATCTGTGGAAACAGGGCCTGGCCCGGGATCCCTCTTAAACCTATAGGAGGACCCTGTTACATTGGGAAACTCACGCTATTTGCACCCCGCATGAGGGACTTGGTTAAGTTGGTGAGTAAACACCCCAGACTGAGAAGGTCATTACAAGAACTTAGGCCTGATTGTGATGATCACGTTTATCTAGAATCTCGAGCGGAGACTGTAGCCTTGTCCTTTTTCTTACCTGGCGCAATGGCTGCAAGCAATTGGAACAAGATTAAAAGACTAGCATGTTGGGCAGTGAAACAGTTTAATACAACCTCGGACATTTTGTCAGGGTTGGCTAATGATGTAGATAGCTTGCGGCATGCTGTGTTACAGAATCGTGCTGCTATAGATTTTCTTTTATTAGCACATGGACATGGTTGTGAAGATTTTGAAGGAATGTGTTGTATGAATTTGTCTGCCCACTCCAAAAGTATCTATCAACAGATTAAGGAGCTACAAGAACGAATTCATAATATAAAGGAGGGTGTGGGTGGACTTGATGGGTGGTTGGCATCCTGGGGTATCTCAGGGTGGTTGAAAGACTTGCTTAAACAAGGGCTTTCTATTCTTCTATTAATCTGTGTATTATTAATGATAATTCCATGTATGTTACAATGCTTGCAAAAATCAATATCTGCTTCAGTAAGCAAAATTTTTGTAGTAGAACAGGAATCAACACAAGGCGTGAAGGGAACCGGGAGGACCCCTGGTGTAGAGATGTTAGCTAAAGAAAGTATTTTTGAGCTAGTTGGTCGTAAACCGTGGGAAAACCGGGAGACCTGAATTTAAAACAAAAAAGGGGGAGATGTGGTAACATGGGAGCGACTTGTGTTAATGAACTGTTAATCACTTTAGAAGGTTGTTATTGTTTAAAGGAACCTAAGTACAGGACGTGCAGGACCTTGGCTGAAAGGAGTTGCTGTAATCTGCAAGTGCCAGGGAACTTGTGGTTTTCAATGGAACAACGGAACGGCTGCGCCTCTGACTCCTGCTTATCTGAAGATGCTACGGGCCTGCCTCGTGAACGCCGCCTGAACACTCTCTGATCAGCAAAGCAGCCTTGTTAACTTTGCGCGTGTATTAGAGTAGTTAGCCAATTAGCTTAAGACACGATTGCCTAGAGGCAGCCTGGAAGCATATAAAAATGTGTGTGTTAGCTTAATAAATTGGACACCTTGCTTGCATCAAGCTGCGTCTCCGTCTCTCAATCACGGCAGACTGGGAACTTTCATTATCAAATCCTTTTCATTTGTAGATTCAATTTGTTCCTGGATTTTCAATTGTTTATCTGGGCCTTCATCAAGTTGGAATAGTCCAGAATAGTACTCAGTTTGACTATACCATTTTTTGATTGTCCCCTTTTGGGATATTCCTTCTGGAGGGGCCTTTCCAGATAGTACTTGTTTATCTACCTTGAAAGGGCCTCGAAGAATTACTTTTTGTTTTTTAATGATCTTGCTGATTTCTTTTAGTGCTGTACACACTGTTAGCAATCCCTTTTCCAGAATAGAATATCGTTTTTCTGAATCCTTCAATGACTGAGAATAAAAGCCAATTGGTCGAGTACTCCCCGTAGGTCCCTGTTGCCAAAAATTATATGATAAGGCACTGGCTGAAAACCCCCACTCTATTATTATTGGATCCTCCGGGTGAAGGGGCCCCAGAGTTTGGTATGTCTGCACCTCCAATAATAACAGTCCAAGGGCCTCATCATGAGACTGATCCCATTCCCAGTGACGATTTTTCTTTAATAGATCAAAAAGAGGACGTGCTATGATGGATAGGTCTGGGATATGCTTTCTCCAATACTGAAGGGTTCCTAGTATTCCTTGTAGTTCTTTCTTATTGGTGGGTGCCTTTATCTCTCCTAAGTAAGATAAAGTATCGGAAGGAATATTCCAGGTCCCCCCTTTCCATCTTATTCGCAGAAATTTTGCCTCTTGGGATGGAGGTTGCCTTTTCTCTTCAGGGATTTCTATTTGCATATCGGTTAGATGCTTGATGATAGCATCATAAACTGCTTTTACTTCCCCCTCACTCTGGCCCCCTACCAGCACATCATCTATGTATTGTTAGACTTTTACCTTGGAATTATTTCTGATTTCTGGAATGTTTTCCAGTTCACACGCAAGCGCGTGATGAGCTAGTGTGGGTGAGTGTTTATATCCCTGGGGCAACCTTGTGAAAGTGTACTGCACCCCATCCCAAGTGAAGGCAAAATACTTCTGGTCCTCAGGATCAATAGGGATTTGGAAGAACATATCCTTTATGTCCAGGGAGGCCAGCACTGGGTGCGCTGCTTCCTGGATTTCTAGCACCAGTCCAGCAATGTTAGGTACAGCAGCTGTGAGTGCATCTGTATTGGCATTCAATTTCCTGTAGTCGACTGTCATTCTTCATTTACCATTGGGTTTTCTTACAGGCCAAATTGGGGAGTTAAATGGTGAATGACAGGGCACAATAATGCCCTTTTGTTTTAGATCAGAAATGACTTCTTTGATGCCTTCCTTAGCAGCAACAGGAATGGAATACTGCTTAATATTTGTGATCCTGCTTTGTGGCAGACGGGGAGCACGTTGTAGCAACCTCAGCTTTAGTGTGGGTGTGCCAAAATTCCAGTAGCGACCGTTCTCATCTCTCCACGCTCGGCCCAAGAGAACATCCATTCCTAACAAATTGTAAGGAATGTCACCCACAATCATTTCAGTCCGAATCGGTTCTTCCTCTCCTGGTAGATTTAAAGTGACTTTAGCTGTTTTTTGTAAAGCAGAGTTGCCAGATGCTCCACTTACATATATTGGCTTTTGAGCTGGTTTAATACCACATTGTTCAGCTACATCAGCTTTTAGCGTGGAAATCTGTGCTCCTGTGTCCACCACAAATGTTACAGGATAGCGTCTTGGCCCAACAGCACAAGTAAGCTCCAAGTCCCCATTTTTGTTTTGAACTAATCGTAATACATTCTGCCAATCTTTTGGAGGATTGGAAGCTTTAGGGCCTGATTGCTTGTCATTTTCCTGTTGATCATTTTCATTTCCTGTGTCAAGATTTTGTTTTTTCTCTCCCCCCCCCCATCTCTTTGCCTTTCTTTTTGATTTCTTTTTCTTGGCAGAAGGAGGGTTATTTAGTTTCCCGACTTGTTGGGTTTTTCCCTGGATCTCTCTCTTGAATTAGACCTTGAGCTGGGCCGTGTAGGCCAACTTTCTACCAGGTCTTTCAGAAGCTGGTAAGAAAGATCTCGAGACAAAAGCTTCGATGGGACACCTATACGCCTGGTTTCCTCCTTAAGCTTAGCGTAGGGCCCTTTGTCATCACCCCGAGATGAAGCACTTTTGTTTTGAGGGTATTGGCTTTTACGGGTGCTGTTTGGCTTTCTGTTGTTTTTAGATCTATCCACGACTGTCCAGTCACCCCGTGATTTCTCCCGCTGCTTAGGAGGATCCTGGGGTGGCCTGGCAGCCACATCAGCATAGGAGGGTCGAGTGTTTTGTCTGGCTGCAGAAGGCTTGGGGACTTCTTCAGGATCAGATACATCATCATATTCCTTGCCGTAATCTACCAATTCTTTGGCCAAATCAGACCATGTAAATCCTCGCAGATCTCCGTTTTCGAGTTTACGTTTGATTCGCATGGCTACCTCTTTAAATGACCGAGGGAGCCCCCTGATTAAAACCTTCATTCTTTCTGGTTTCACTCGAAGACTCATAGGACTTTCTTGATCTGGTACTAAATCATGGTCATAAATCATTTGAATTATAGCAGCCTTTTGGACATTGTCCAAAAGGTTAGAATAGCCCCCCCCGCAGGGTCCTCGGCTCTCCTCAGCTAGCGGGATCACTTGAGCCAACACAAAAAGCTGCTCGCTGAGTTAGGGACCAGTGGTGCCCCTTATCTCCAGTCGTTAGAATAATTTCGGATCCCCAGAATCCTCTAGCTTCTTGTTCACTTAGCATGATCTCGTCTCCTCCTGTGAGGGACACTCACATTACATATTCAATTTCCGTCTCAGATGGGAGCCTGCTGTATTGTTTTTTAATTTGTGCCAATTCTAATGGTGTATAAGATATTTCCTTAACTACCACATCCTTCTTCCTCAGGGTATCTCTGTCAAGAGAAAAAGAAGTTCTCACAACCGGGCGCAGTTGCTATGCTCTATTCTCTCCTCCTCCTCCTCAGAACTGGTATAGTGAGAAGATAAATTAGTTGGGACTTTGTCCATATTTGTGGAAAGTCGGTGGACATATTTTTCCAATTCGCCAATCCTTTGAATGCTAATATGAACATCTATCTCCAAATTGCTAATCCTTTGAGTACTATTGTCCATAATCGTGGAAACTTTATGTGTATTTATCTCCAAAGTACTAATCCCTTGAGTGCCATGTGTCATGAAGTCCTTAACTGCCTTGTGTAATATCCTAAAATCTGCCCTTAGTCCCTCCTCCTGCTCCTTGGAAAGGGGAGGCTGCAGCTGCGAGGGTCTTGCTGCTCTTGCGGTTGTGGCTTTGATTCCAAAATCGGGCGCTGCTTTTCCGTCCCGAAATGAAAAGTCATAAATTTTCTATCTTATTGCACAGAGTTTACGGGCTTACATTTCTTTAGTGTATTAAAGTCATCCGAGACCTCAGTATCCTGACTACCAGAACCTGAGGAATCCTCACAATTAGCAAGTTCCCCACATTTATCAGCTGAGCAAGACAGGGTGGCACCAGTTCTCTCCTTTCCCTGCTTTCTTAACCCTTCAATCTCTCGCTGCAACCCTTCAGTTCTTTGCTGTAACTATTCAATCCCTTGCTGTAACTCTTTATTATCTCGCTGCAACCCTTCTGTTCTTTGCTGTAATCCCTCCTTTGCTTGCTGCACAACCATGGCCAGGACAAAGAAATTTCGGGCATTGATGAAATCAAGCCCGTGTTTCTTAATCTCCTTTTTAAGCTCTTTAGACAGAGGAGTACCATCTTCCAAAGTCATGATGTAATTTGCGAGTCTACTGAGGTCTCCCCCCATGTAGGCGTCATAAATCACTTTGTACTGCTCCCTCTGTATAGCGTACCCGCGCCTCTTAAGGTGCTCCCAAAAGGGACGCGCAAATGCACATTTCTGCAATTCCTCCTCAAAACTAGAGGGAGATGAAAATGGCGCCTCCTGAACTTCAGTACTTTTCCTCACAAATTTCATTTTCTGCATTTTCTGCACCAGCACTTACAGCATCTGCATCACCTATATCCCCCTTGGTAGCCATTTTTTATATAATCAATTAATAATTTAATTTTAAATTTTTTTTACTCCAATTAAGCAATTAAGCAATTTCCGAGCGTGGGGGGCTTCTAACGACCCCAGTTATCCCACTTCTGACACCAGATGTCACAAGCCGGTACTGGGGGGCTACCGGCTGTCAGGATACTTTTGCGACTCCCCCTCCCGATGTGGAGGGGTTTTTGAATAAGACCGAGGGTCACACGCGGCGCTGCCTCTCACGGAGCAACGGCCACTGCAGGACCGTATTTCAGGGTGGTAGTTAGAAAGCACCCCCCACCCCACCACGCTCAGAAATTGCCTCTAAAGCCAAGGTTTACTCCACAAACTAATAGGTTTATTAAGGGTTAACACAAACCAAGGGATGATGTTTAGGGACAATGCAAATGTAAATGGCTACCAGGGATATAAATATGGATGTAGTGAGAAAGTGTCCTTTAGGGAGGCAATGCAAAAGGTCCAGTGCTTTTAAGGGAGAGGGTTGTAGCCAGGGTCTGGCGGCCGGAAGATCTCGTGCTGTACGGAAAGACAGGGTCCCCCCCCCCCCTCGGGACAGCCAATAGTGTATAGACTGTGATGTAAGCAAAACGGATGTGACGTTACTCAAGCTATATAATGCCATGCCGCATGGCAATAAACGCCATTTTGCCATCCACCACATTGGTGTCTGTGTGCATATGGACCGAGCGACCAGGGGTTGGTCGCCGTGCCGTTCCTGAACCAGGTCGCCTTGCCTTTCCAAAGGCAACAAGTGGTGCCGAAACCCGGGAGTCAAGGGATCTCGCCCCGAATCGGGAAATCGCCTGGAATCTGGTGAACGGCGGCCGGAGCGGTAAAACCAGCCCGGCGGACGCCCCGGACCAACAAGGAGGAGGACGCTCCGGGACCAACGAGGATTGAGGCACTCGTGAAGGTCGAAATGGAAACCCTTGTGAAGGTCGTATTACAAATACATAAGCAATGGGGGATTGATTGTAAGCCCAAAGATTTTACTCTTGCTGTTGCAAGACTTTTGCAAACCGGGGTCATTGACCAGCCGGTGGATATTCTCCACCCTGAGGTGTGGGACAAATGTACTAAGGCTTTAGCCAAGGAGACGATGTCTTCGGGTAGTGGAAAAAACCTGAAATCGTGGGGGAGGGTCGTGCAGACCCTGGAGAAAGCCCTACGAGAACAGGAGACCTGGAGGGAGGCAAAGAATTGTTTAAAGGTCACCCCGAAACTGGGAGTCGGGGCGGCCACACAGACCTTGCACCCCCCGGGCGGTGACGATTCCGCCGAGCCCGGGGATCCGGAGGGAGGCGAGACAAAAACATTGGAATCTCCGCCCGCTTTGACCCCCCCGCGCAGCCCCAGCCCCGATCGGCGGGGGGGCGGCGCGGCCCCACGGTCCCCGGAGCCCGACCCGCTCACGGAGAGGCTTAGACGAGCCGTATCCTTTTGGCGCGGGCTGGCCGAAGAGGCCAGGGGCGCCGCGGAGATCCCGGGGTCTGAGGAGCTCTGGGCTGAACCGCCGCCATGTGCGCCCCAAGATGGCGCCGAGCGCAAGAGGAGGGAGCGGGGCGAAGGCGCATGTGGCGGGGGCGGGGAGGAGGCGCCGGCATCGCTGGGCGTGCACGAGCGGCAGGGGGAGGGGGGCGTGAGCAAAGGGCGGAGAGCCAATCAGAGCCACCCGCCTTATAGGGCAAACAGCCAGCCCCGCAGGGGGCGGGGTGAGCCAGGAGGGAGGGAACCGCCCACTCGCAAAGGAGGGGGGGCGGGGCCGGAGTCCGCCCGCCCGTGACGGAAGGGGGCGGGGCCGGAGCCCGACAAAAGGGCACTGGCAACCGGAAGCGGCCAGTCAGTCGAGCTCTGACTTCGGGTCAGACACGGACTGGAGTGAGGAGTTCGCGATGGATTCAACTTCAGAGGAAGAGGAAATGGGAATAAATACAGTCAAAAGCAAATATATTCCCATCCATAATAAAAATAAAAATAAAATCCGAAATAAAAAGGGACCATGCGGGAAAAACATCCCTTTCACCGACTGGAAAGGAATAAAAATTGCGTGTGCTGATTTGGTCCCACCAACCACACTAGCATTCCCGGTCCGGCTAACGGAGGGGGGACAGAGGGTCTTTTCACCAATAAACCTTAAGGACATACATACAATTATTAAGGCAATTGCGGACAAAGGACTCAATTCTGCTATGGTCACCAGCCTCATAGATGGCCTTTTTGGGGGAGATGATCTGCTCCCATTTGATATAAATCAAGCCTGTAGAATGATCTTTGACGGAGCAGGGATGTTTGTGTTTAAACAAGAATGGGAGGACCACTGTACAAGGCAACTAGCCCAGGTGACCGGGGCAGACCACCCACTCTACGGCTCCACACTGCAGCGGCTGATGGGTAAAGACCCAACAATGATCACCCCCCAGGCGCAGGCCCAGGGCCTGCGGGTCCATGAAATCATGGCCCCCCTGCATGATCTTCGAAAAGGAAAGAACCCATGGGAACAAAAAACTCTGACAACAGAAGCAATGAACTCCCTCGATTTCATCGAGCAACAGGTATCATCAAGCACGCTTGCCAGGTGGAACCCAGGTGTTCCACTCGACCTGTACGTACATTTCACAAAGGGAGGGGGAGTAGGGACACTGGCCCAGGGGCCACCTGAAAAAGCCCAGCCAATACAATGGATAGTCCTAGGAAAGCCATCACGTGCATTCTCTCCAGGAGTCGAGTGCCTTGGCAATCTCATCATGAAAGGTAGAAAGCTTGCCCTAAGACACCTAGGCATTGAACCTGCCAGGATATTCCTACCCTTCCGCAAACAGCTCCCAATACAATCAGTGACCATGTCAGAGTATTTAGCTACAGCCCTTGTCGGATTTGGTGGAGAAGTTCGGTACGCTGCAAAGCCCCCCTGGACTCAAATGCTGGAAATCGTCAACATTGACATCCCACAGAAGATCATGGACTGGCCCCAACAGGGACCAACAGTCTTCAGAGATGCATCCTCAACAACCTCAACTGCAGCGGCAGTGTGGCAATCAGGAGAAGAATGGCACTGCATCAAAATGACCAACTGTGCGCTTTCAGTTCAGCAGCTAGAAGCGATGGCCATAGTGCTGGCATGTGGACTGTTTCCAACGGAACACCTTAACATAGTGACCGATTCGATGTTCGTGGCCAAGCTTTGCTTAGCCATGTCAGGACCCGGCGTGTCAACATCAGCAGTAGCCCTAACGCTGGAAGAAGCACTCTCTTCTCGAGAGGGCACCATATCGGTCATCCACGTCAACAGCCATAACCCGGTCAAAGGGTTTTTCCAAACTGGCAATGACGAAGCAGACGCTGCTGCAAAAGGAGTGTGGGCGCTAAGGGATGCCCGGCAGTTACATGAGTCTCTTCACATCGGGGCCAAAGCGCTAGCGAAGAAATGCGGGATTTCTGTCACCGATGCGAAACACGTAGTTGCTACATGTCCTCACTGTCAGAAAGCACCACTGTGGTCCAGTGGAGTCAACCCCAGAGGTCTCAAGGCCTCTGAAGTGTGGCAGACAGACTTTACACTCTGTCAGTTGCTGAAACCTCGAGCGTGGCTAGCAGTAACTGTGGACACCTATAGCGGAATGATTGTAGCCACACAACACCCCAAAACCGACTCCAAAGCGACCATCCAGCATTGGATAACGGTCATGGCATGGCTTGGTATCCCTAGTCAGATCAAAACAGACAATGGCCCAAATTTTGTTTCCAAATCAGTCCAGGCATTTGCTCTGAAATGGGGTATCACCCTAATACATGGCATTCCATACAATAGCACAGGACAAGCCATAGTCGAAAGAGCAAATCAAACCCTGAAAACTAAATTAGAGGTGCTGGCAAAGACAGAGGGTTTTGTCAATGTCATCCCCTCAGGAGACCAAGCACGCCTGCTAGCGACTGCTCTTTTAGCACTGAATCAATTTCCTAGGGGAGAAGAGATGAATAGCCCTACACAAAAACATTGGGCCACTCGAGCGCTAGAAGGCGGCCCGTTGGTTATAATTAGAAATGAGCTAGGGGAATGGGAACAGGGGTGGAGGCTAGTCCTTACAGGGCGAGGGTATGCTGCAGTCAAAAAAGATGGGAAAGTCAAGTGGTGTCCGCTTAAGTCTATTAAACCTGACCTCCAGAATGAAACTAATGAAAACTGTAAGTTTTTATCCACAGAACCGGATCACCAGACGTCCTCGTAACCTGCACGCCCCGGCAACGAGAGAGGACGGCAAGTCAACAAGCATGCTGTCTGCATCCGAGAGTCTCACGCTGGCGGACTCCAAACAACAACGATATAGCCCCCGTGGGAGGAGGCTACAATGTATTTGTGTAATCTTGATTCTAGGGCTAGTCACTAAAGGACAGGCAGAACCAGAGTACCACCCCCATCGTCCATTCAGGTGGGTCCTACAAGACCCTGACAAATTGATAAAGGAAAACTTAACAGCAGGTACCCCAACTTTTATGGTAACAGTTGGTGACTTATTCCCCGGGTCAGCGCTGGTCAATAAACCCGGATGCAAACCATCATGCAAACCAATATGGGGAACATATTGGTGCCCCAGCTCAAACCCAGGAAAGAGCTATTGCAACTATCCAGGTTATTATTTTTGTGGGTATTGGGGATGTGAGACAATTGTAACAAGTGATAGATGGAAACCGGAGACAGATGACGAATTTTTGCGGGTAACCTGGGGACCACATGGATGTAAACATCCAACTTTTGCGGTGGATGGAGTGATATATCGTAGAGGCAAATATACTTGCACCCATTTGAAGTTGGAAATCTTACATCCAAATGATGCGGGATGGGCTATAGGGAAAAAGTGGTCAGTATTTCTTCACTACGGTGGCACAGATCCAGGAAGGGTGATAAAAATTATCAGGCTTATACCACAAGCACCCCAAGCAGTCGGGCCTAACCCGGTTCTTAACCCACGAATACCCACAACCGAAGCCATCACACCCTTAACGACACACACCACCAATATCATCGATAGGAACCCTCTTTGGAAAATGATACAAGCTAGCTACCAAGTGCTGAACAAAACCAACCCGAATCTCACGGAGCACTGCTGTCTGTGTTATGGAGTAAAACCACCCTTTTATGAGGCCATAGGAATCAGCAACACACCCATATGGGTAAATAGTACAAATCCGGCTCAATGTAACTGGAACATAGAAAAGCAAGGGATTACACTAGCACAGGTGGTGGGAAGTGGCATATGTATAGGTAAAGTCCCAATGCACAAAAAACAACTGTGTATTAATATGATACAAGGTAAAATCCCTGCAAAGTGGTTAGTACCAGCCACCAATTCCAAGTGGGTTTGTTCTATTATGGGAGTTACACCTTGCTTGTTGTTGGACAAATTTGACGAATCCTCAGAATACTGTGTCCAGGTAGCTATAGTCCCCAAAGTCTTTTACCATCCCGAAGACGTTGTCTATGACTCTCTAATTACCCCTGAACACCATCTGTTAAAACGAGAGCCTTTTACAGCAATAACAATAGCTACTCTAATGATCCTGGGAGGTGCGGGAGTAGGTACAGGAGTGGCATCATTGGTCCAACAAAATAAAGAATTTAATGCCTTGAGAACAGCAGTAGATGAGGACCTGGCAAGAATTGAACAATCAATAAGTGCCTTAGAACAATCACTTAGATCATTATCTGAAGTTGTGTTGCAAAATCGGAGAGGGTTAGACCTTATGTTTTTACAACAAGGGGGAGTGTGTGCTGCACTAGTGGAAGAATGCTGCGTATACGCGGACCACACTGGAATCGTGAGGGACACTATGGCCAAATTGCGAGAGGGATTGGAAAAACGGAAAAGAGAAAGAGAGGCACAACAAGATTGGTTTGCAGCATGGTTCAACCATTCACCATGGCTGAACACCTTGATATCTACCTTGATGGGACCGATCACAATGATCATGATAGCATTAATCTTTGGACCCTGCATACTGAACAGACTCGTGTCATTTGTCAGGAGCCGGTTAGATACAGTTAACATCATGTTGGTAGAGCATCAACAATTGCTCTAGGAATATTTTTATACCCTGTTACCCCCAAACTACCTCCAGTTCAACATGTCTTGTATTTTTCTATTCAAGTTTACAGTATATATTTTTGAGATCGTTGTACATTTAAAATTTTTAAGATTGTTATAAAGTTTAAGATAGGAATAGGATGTTTTATATCTAGGATTTTTATATCTGTAGTTTTTTAGAACTGTTATATTTAGCCAATTTAATTATGCATAGGGAGGGGGGAAATGTAGCCAGGGTCTGGCGGCCGGAAGATCTCGTGCTGTACGGAAAGACAGGGTCCCCCCCCCCCCCTCGGGACAGCCAATAGTGTATAGACTGTGATGTAAGCAAAACGGATGTGACGTTACTCAAGCTATATAATGCCATGCCGCATGGCAATAAACGCCATTTTGCCATCCACCGCATTGGTGTCTGTGTGCATATGGACCGAGCGACCAGGGGTTGGTCGCCGTGCCGTTCCTGAACCAGGTCGCCTTGCCTTTCCAAAGGCAACAAGGGTTAAGGACCAAAGGGAGGAGGGAAGGAAACCTGACAGTCCTCCTTAAGAGGTCACATTGTTTGTGCGAGTATGAGGAAAGGAGTGTGTGTGTGAGTATGAGGAAAGGAGTGTGTGTGTGTGTGTGAGGTGACGTTATCCTTCGGCGGCTTGTCCAGTGGCAGGTCGGTGGCCGGAAGGCAGGACGGCAGGTCCGTGGTGTCGGAGGGGCAGCCTCTCGCGGCTCGGCAGCGGGTGCAGCGGCTGTTGGTTTCCCCTCAACCAGCAGCAACACGGGGAGGGGGCTCCGGCCCTGACCCCAGGGCTCGGGACCCCGGCACGCTCGGCGCTGAGACTCAGGCTGGACCCGGGGCAGGCAGGCAGGCAGGGTCCCAGCACCAGTGTCCGCAGCAGGGGGGTGTCCCACGCAGAAAGCATCCGAACGGGCCTCAGGGAGGAGGGAAGGGCCCACCTGCTGCCCTCGCCACCTTTTATACCCCCTGACCCACCTGTCCAGTCAGTGTCACTGTCCAGAGCCAATGAGCGTCCATGAGCCCCACTTTAAGGCGGTGACTGCCAGGGGCACAGGATGGCTTGTTGCCCATCCTTTCTGTCCCGGACCACAGCTGTTGTTTTGGGTTCAGTTGTCCTTGAGAAGCAAGTCTGTTTTAGTTCGTTAGCTGGGAATAATCAGGAGAGGCCTTTGCTGGCTTAAAAGGCATTTTGTTTAGACTTATGTGGGGAAGAAAAGAGCAGTTTCCCACAGGCATGCTTAATGGTTTTTCCCTGAGAGTTCAAGAGTCCTCTCTCCTTCCAAATGGCTCCGTGAGCATGCACCACTCCAAACGCATATTTAGAATCAGTCCATATGTTGACTCTCAGTTCTTTAGCTTTCTCAAGGGCCTTTGTCAAGGCAATTATTTCTGCTTTCTGAGCCGAGGTTGAAGCAGGTAGCGGTCCAGAGTCCAGGATCCTGTCAGTTGTTGTAACAGCATATCCTGAGTATCGGGTGCCGCTCACCATATAACTGCTTCCATCTGTGAACCAGTCTTCGGCTCCCTCCAGTGGAGTGTCCTTTAGGTCTGGACGGCTGGAGTATACTTCTTCAATAGTCTCTAAGCAGTCATGTTCCACAATCTCCCCTTGGTTGCCATCTAAGAAAGAAGCTGGGTTGACAATATTAGTCACCACTATCTCTATGTCATCTTGTTCTACCATGATAGCCTGGTATTTCAGGAACCTCTGTGGTGATAACCAATGACCGCCTTTAGCTTCCGAGACTGCCGACACTGTGTGAGAGACAAGCAGTCATTTTCTGGCCCAAGGTGAACTTACGAGCTTCCTGGATATTCAAGATAGTAGCTGCCACTGCTCTGAGGCACCCTGGCCACCCTTTTGCAGACTCATCCAACTGTTTGGAGAAATAGGCCACAGCCCTTCGATAGGGCCCGAGGTCCTGGGCTAGGATTCCCAAGGCAATTCCCTGTTTCTCATGCAAGAATAAAAGGAAAGATTACTCACGTCCGGTAGTCCAAGCGCAGGTGCTGACATTAAGGCTCTTTTTAAATCTGTGTAGGCCCTGATTGCTTCTGGAGTCCACTTCAGTTCGCTCTTGCATACCTTGATAAGGTCATACAAAGGTTTCACCAGGAGCCCATAGTTGTAAATCCAAAGCCTGCACCATCCAGTCATGCCCAAAAAGGTGCACAGTTCTTTCACAGTCCTGGGCTGTGGTGTCTGGCAAATTGCCTCCTTTCGGCTTTGTCCTAGGGTACGGACCCCTGCACTGATTTCATAGCCCAAATAAACAACCTGCTGTTGTACTACCTGTGCCTTCTTCTGGGAGACCCGGTACCCCTGTAAGACCAAAAAGTTTAAGAGACTCACTGTCCAGGCTGTACAACCTTCTCTAGTTTGTGTGGCTACAAGCAAGTCGTCTACATATTGAAGAACCTTGCCTTTGTGAGATGGCGGGTCCCAACTTTCAAGATCTTTGGCTAGTTGATTGCCGAATATCGTGGGACTGTTCTTGAATCCTTGAGGCAACACCGTCCAGGTTAATTGGGTTTTACGGCCACTTTTAGGGTTTTCCCATTCAAAGGCAAATAGCCTCTGGCTAGACTCGTGGAGAGGGAGGCAAAAGAAGGCATCCTTTAAATCTAGAACAGTAAACCACGTTAGTTCATGGGTCAGGGTAGTAAGCAAGGTATAGGGGTTAGCTACTATGGGATACAGATCTTCAGTTATTTTGTTAATTGCCCTCAGGTCTTGTACAATTCGGTAAGATCCATCTGTTTTCTCTACTGGAAGGATAGGAGTATTAAAGTCAGATTCACATTCCTTTAATAATCCCTGGTTTAAAAATTTCTCAATAATGGGTTGAATACCTTCCCGAGCCTCCCACTTTAGAGGATACTGTTTTATTCTTACCGGTCTTTGTCCCTCTTTCAATTTCATGGTGACTGGTATGGCATTTTTAGCTCGCCCTGGTATGCCTGTCGCCCATACTCCTGGGTATACCTGGTTGCTAATTTCCTCACTCATCTTTCCTTCTATTGGAAGATCTGCTAAAAGTAGACTCATTATTTGTACATATTGTTGATCATTTACTTCCAGAGTAACTTCCCCATTCTTAAATTGAATAATGGCTTCCAATTGTTCCAGGAGGTCCCTCCCCAAAAGAGATTTAGGGGAGTCAGGCAAATATAAAAATTTGTGGACCCCCATCTGTTTTCCCAATTTATATTTTAATGGTTTACAAAAATATGCTTTTTCACTTTGGCCAGTAGCTCCTTTTACAATAACATATTCTTCTCCCAAAGGCATCAGAGCTTGATTCAGAACTGAGTAATTTGCTCCCGTATCCACCAGAAATTCTACTTCCCTTTGTTCTCTCCCTAGCTCTATTATAACCAGTGGATCTGCTATGGTAGATTCTCCAGGTCTCCGTCAGTCCTCATCTGCAAATGCCACTACCTTCTCCCTTTGACCACCTTGTTTACGCCTCGGGCAATCAGCCTTCCAATGTCCCCTTTCTCTACAAAATATACACTGATTCTTAGCTAGAGGTGGTCTTTTCTTAAATTTCTTTTCTTGTTCTTCACTTACAACTGCCACCACTTTCCTTTGTCCCTTCCTATAATCCTCCTCTCTGTTACTGAACACTCTCCGGGCCTCGTCTAGCAATACCTCCAAATTCCTGTTTTCTGTGGGGCGTAACTTTTGTAGTTTACGCCTAATATCCCCTGTGGATTGCCCCAAGAATAATGACACTAACTGCTGTATCCCTACTTCAGACCCTGGATCCAGGGGCATGTTTTGACACATTACTTCCCTTAGACGATCCAGGAACTCAGACAGTGTCTCTGAGGGGCCCTGCTGGATCGCATATAATGCTGACCAATTTGTTGTCTTAGGCATAGCCCTTTCCATTCCCCTTAGAATCCATTCTTGGTATGTTTGTAATCTTTTCATTTGGGCGGAACTATTTGGGTTCCATCCTGGATCCTGAAGTGGAAACCAGTCCTTGACCTCCTCCCCTTTGATTTGGCATTGGTCCGCTGCTAAATCCCCTGCTGCTTTCAGGACTAGCTGTTTTTCTGTCTCTGTCAAACAATCCAGCAATAATTGTATGTCACTCCAATCAGGGTTATGCTGTTTCACAATAAACTGAAATTGCCTGGTTACACTTACTGGGTCACTCTGAAACTCTCTTACAACTTTCCTCCAACTTTCTAAATCCATGCTTGAAAAGGGCACTTTCATCAGCATGGTTCCCCCTTCCAGACTTAATGCCTCCCGGAGGGGTGCCTGTAAGACTGTCTGGGCAGGCTTGCTCCTGGTGCGAGAGGATACTGGACTACGCGGGGGAGAAGGGGGAGGAGTAGAATCTGAGTCTAAGCCCCCATCCTGTTCCCGTGGTAGCGGGGGAGGGGGGCCGTCGTGGAGGAGGTTTAAACACGTCTGTTAAATCAGGTTCTGATACCTGGCGTCGCTTCTCAGTTTTTGTGCACCTTTGTCCAATACTACATGCTGAGCAACACCATTTTAATTTTCCTTTTAACTCCCTGTTATTCTCCCTTTCCAAAGCGAGTACCAAGGGGTCTTGCGGTGGGACTAGACCACAGTCCCTTTGCCAATCAGGATGATTTCGGAGGGTGAAAAACATATCTGCATATGATACCTCATCCCACTTCCCTTCTCTTCTTAGGAACAATATTAATTGTAGAAGGGTATTATAGTCTAAGGTCCCATTTAGTGGCCATTTTGCCTCATTTTCTAGTCTATAAAGTGGCCACCACTGATTGCAGTACTTAATAAGGGCCTTTTTATTTTCGGTGCCCTTGGACCCAGCAATATCTTTCCAATGTGCTAATATGCATCCTAAGGGGCTTTTCCTTAGGATTTCTTTTTCCTGGGTATTTACCATTTTTGTTTCCTCTTTTTAGTTCCTCACTTCTCTGCGTTTGGAACCCTCCCGCAGTTGTATCCCAAAATTCAACAACTTACTCCAATTGCAACAGCTGCCAGTAACAGTATCACTCACAAAACAGTAATTCCACAGCAATAGTATTCATAACCCATACTATACATGGTGTTGATATGTTGTTGAAGAATGGCTTGAGCAGCAGGGCCATGGGCCCCTGCTATCTCCTCGAGAGGCCTTGAGAGTGTAGCACAAATAGCAGCTGTACAAGCAATCTCTTTTTTTAGC
The DNA here is from genome assembly GCF_020740795.1 of Apus apus. NCBI lineage: Eukaryota > Metazoa > Chordata > Aves > Apodiformes > Apodidae > Apus > Apus apus. The sequence continues at coordinate 10,042,653 of NC_067311.1, read as the reverse complement.
CTAACACAAGTATAAACAATCTCTCTGTTAGCTTAAACTAACGCAAGGACAAGATAGAGAAGTAGAATAATAGAAAACAAGGAAGAACCCTGGAACTCAGTGTGTATGTTACTATCCAGTAAAATCACTGCAAGTAGTTACCATCCAATGAAATCACTACAAGTAGTTACTATCCAATGAATTCACTACAAGTAGGTTTGGAAAAGGGTATAAAAGTAACACTGTGTATTCAATAAATCGAAGCTTGCTTTATCAATCACATTGATTCTGGACTGCTTGCTTCCCTCGCGGCCGGCAATATGTTACTGCTAAGACAGTCCAAACTTTGTTTTGGGTTTTTTTTTTTTCCCTTTGTTTTTTTTTTACCTTTTGACACAGAGATCTCTTTTCTTTAACAACCCATGTTACACACACAGCGATCTCTTTAACGCTTTCGCTTCGTTTGTCTCCGGCCGCGCCCCTCGCGGAGCTACGGAACCGCGGATCAGAACTCCACACTTGCTCCGTGCTTAATTGCACATCCTGTCCCTCACTCCTGTCACACTCTAACTACGGTGTAGAGCAGTGGTGCTCCGGCAGGAAGCATTGCAGACAGCAACCCTACCGCAACCCCCCTCTTATACAGTTATTGGAAGTATGCACGTCCTCCGTCACACCCCGTTTGTCCCTCTACCCGCATACGACGGCCCCTACCTGGGTACCCTACCTGGGACTACGCTGTGCTCCAGACGTCTCGGCGCGTCTTACCAGCAGCCCATGCTGCAGCTACTTATTACCAGCAGCCCATGCTGCCTCTTTGTAGTAAACATACCTTTGTCCGCAATGTAGATGGTCCTTGTTTGCTCCCGTAGTGAACGGAACGGCTGGGAGCGGAGCCCCTACCGAGAAGATCCTGGGGCGCGCCTAGGGTGTCCGTTCCTCAGTCGTTCCCACAGTCGAGCAGAGAGGGTCCCATCTGGGGTGCCAAAATGACGTGCGGAATAACGACTTTACAACCAGTAAGGTTATAAAGAACGTACGTTTATTCAGCGCTGGGTGCACGGGGGATCGCTCCTCCACAAGCGTGCACACCCTAGGGCTATTGGCAAGCTCATTATATGACACAAATTAATACATATTCACCCATGTTGTTGCATATACATTAGGTGTCCGAGGATAGGGAGGGGTTATTACAATTAGTTCCCGGAAATCATTATCATAGTTGCCCCCCCCGAGCTCCTCCTTGTTGCACCTGTGCAGTGTCTTCTGGTGGTCGTGGGCAGGGGTCTTTGGGATGAAGGCTGTATGTCTTCCTCGCTGTGCACTTTTCACCTCTCGGCATTCCTTTCTGGGGTCTGCACCACATTCTTGCTTTCTCAGCAAGTTTCTGGGGGAACATCCTCTTACACAACACCCTCCCTCACAATCCAAGCCTTATCGATACATTCTAAGTCTTATCTATACATTCCAAGCCTTATCTATGCTAAGCAATGCCATCCTGTTTACTCCTTATGTGTTAGTCCTTTTTTACCAAGGGAGGCCATCTGGTTTTCCTCAGATCACACCCAGGCTCCTCTATTGCAGCAGTTTAGAAAGCAAGGGGGTCCAGTTCTAACCCTACTGGGTTATTAAATTCAGGCCGTGTCAGGGAGCTTCTCAGCTTCTTACCCGAGCCACTCCTGGGGCCCCTCCCCCGCTACCAAAAAACCCACCAAACCAAACCAGAACAAGGCTACATGTGACAGCTGCTGGAGCTGTTGCAGGCGGCGGTACGGCAAAGCACTTTGCGGTGGTGGCAGGCAAAGTGGTTCTTTCAGAGTCTCGGGTGGTGATCGAGCCACTGTAGCCGAGATCCATGGATCGTTCTCCTCTCCCTCTTTCTTCTTTCCTCTTTCTTCTCAGCACCGATGGGTGCAGGTAGATGGAGCATCAGCAAGTCTCTCCTGGACCTGGCAAGCAAGCCCTGTATAGCTCCTAGGCGCCTTCTGATTGGTGTATTTTTTGTATCAGCTTATTTGCATATAGTTCCTACAGATCACATAGCTATTTAGCTAGCTGCAGAGTCCCATCCAGGACTTGGCAGCAGTCTCTGTCCTCTTGTCCAGGCTTGTCCTTGACTAAGTGATTGACAGATCCTGGTGAAGCCTGTTTGTCTCCTTCACGAGGTTAATAGTTCTTTACGAGAGACAGTTTTCCCTTGGTGAGGGGTAAAACCCTCACAAGGTTCTACAAACCAATTAATTGCAACTTTTGTTTTCGCTTGTTTCAGATGCTCTTCTTGTAGTTACTCAAAGAGTACTCAAAACTTTAGTCTGTCCATACATGGCAATAACTAAGAACACTAAATAAAAATATAGTTATATCAACCTCAAAATATTAAAATTTCCCCTCTCCTCAAGGCACTAAAGAATGGACTCCTCATTGTCCTAGCTTGAGCCAGGATACAGTCACTTTTCCTTTTACTGGTTTTTTTTTCCTTCAGTAAGTGTTCCAGCTTAGACTGATAACAAATGTTGGAATGTTTTTCTAACTGCTGGGACTCCAAGGTCACATCTTTGCTCTGCCGGCTCAGACACTACCGAGAGATCTATGACCCCCCCATAGGAGAAAAACAGAAAAATTGGCCAGAGATATTCCATTCCATATATCTACGTAAACTCAGAGATCACAGAAGACAACTTCCTTCCTGTTTCTTCTTCCCTTCTCTTCCATCCATGGCTGGCATCCAGGGAGGACTCAGTCCATCCATCACTGTTGATCCTTAGGCTTGAGCTCTCCTGACCCTCATCACTCTCCGCTTTCTCCGACTGCAGTCCGGGACTTTTCCGGACTGTTTGCAGCTAAGGAGAGTGCTGTGGGAGTTGCTGGGGGTAGGGGGGAGGCGAGAGGCTTTTGCACATACCTGAACATATTTGTATATAATTGTATATATTTTCTTATATCATTAGTGTTTAATTAAAGCTGTGTAGTTTAGTTTTCAATCCAGAGCATCTCCTCATTCTCTCTCTTTTTCTCTACCTGGGTGGGAGGGGGAGGGGATTGAGAACATTGTTGTCGAACTTGAGACAAACACTGACAACAATTTTTGGCGCCCAACGTGGGGCTTGATTTTAAGCCCAGATTATAACTTTTCATTAACTGGGAGTGTTCAAAATTCCATCTCTGATGGGAGGAATCCCTCAGATAGCAATGGGCAACAGTTCTGCTGAATTTCCTGACGGATTGGAAACTGAACAGACACTTTCTGCAATGAATCTACTGGACCTTTTTCCCAACATCCAACTGTACATGTGGTATACAGCCAAGTACATAGTGCTCTGTGTAGCTGCTCTTGTTATTGTTTCATGGTTTATCAACAGAACTGTAGCCATAATCAACTGTATAATGACCAGCCTGATGATCCTAGAGATCATGATACTGTTCTTTATGGGGGCACTGTATATGCACAGTTATGGCACAACTAATAAAGTGAACAGAACGGTCCATGTTGGTAATGCCAGTAGCAGGTTCAATTTTACTTCCCCATTTTCTTTCAAGCTGAATCTCCCAGCTCTTGATCTGAATAGCACTGCTGCAGTAGGGATGCTTCTGCTGAATGTTTATAATGTATTGTGGATACGTAGGGTGAGCTGTTGCTCCACTCACTGCCACTCCCCCACAGTCAATGGTGCTGCCAGTGCTGCTGCCACCCATGATGCTGCCACCACCACTGCTGCTGATACCACCACTCATACTGCTATAAAAACAGCTGCTTCTACAGAGATAATGTCCACTCCCTTTCAAATCAAGCTAGTTCACCCTGTGACCAGGAGCAAAGCAAAGGCAAAACGCTCCTCCCTGAGACACCCAGAGTTTCTTCAGCCAATGATAGAGATCGAAATTGAGGAAGCAGACGATTCTAAATCCAGTGATGGAGCAGGTACCTCTCAAACAGATAAAAAACCAGGCCACTCTCAAGCAGATAGAACAGCAGGCCCTCCTCAATCATATGATGACAATGACCTTGTCCAGTCTTTTCCTATGAAGGAACTGCGCCTCATGAGAATGAACGTCACCCGCATTTACGGTGAGGGATTTCTTCCTTGGTTGCTCCAATGCTTTGATAGTGGGGCTGAAACCTATAATGTGGATGAGAGAGGAGCCAAGCAGTTGGGATCTCTGGCCAGAGATGCTGGTATTGACAGAGCACTTAGTAGAAAGATGGGAACTACCACCCTGTGGGATCGACTTCTTTCAGCTGTGAGGGAGAGATGCCCCCATAAGGGTGACATCGAATGACGCCGAAGCAGAACACCTACTCTTGAGAAAGCCATCATGTATGTGAGAGAAACAGCTGTGCGAGAGGTGATCTATGATAAAGATGGACTTACAAATCCTGATGATGTTCTGTGTGACACAAACGTTCCGGAGGTTTGCACAGGCTGTACCAGCAGCACATGTCCATATATTCCCCTTCATGGGGTGTATTGATGATGATGCAAGACCAACTGTGTGTGAAGTGGCTTTCAAAGCATGACAGTATGGAGACATTATTTCCGATTCCCATGAGTTCCACACCTCAGCCATTGAACAAATGACTGACAGAAAGAATAAGATGCCAAACAGATGCGGAGGTGAACTCCAGATTCTCCCTAGAGACAACTGGTCACCTGTTGCAACCATTAAGAGGAAACATCCTGCTACGAGACAGCAGCAAGAGAGACAGGACCCACTTTGACACCACCTGTGGTCTCTCTTGCATAATTATTTTAAAGAGAACATGAGAGTCTGGGACAAGAAACCCACTGATATTCTCCAGATACTCGTGCAAGAGCTACTAAACAGAACAAAGGCAGGAGATGGTTCTTCCAAGAAGAAGGTTGCACCAGTCTCCACCCAGGATGGTGCATCGACCTCTAATGCTCAATATTAGAGGTGCCCTGCCTCCAGCCAGAGGGAGGAGAGGGACAACCGAGTTTACTGGACTGTGTGGATTTGATGGCCTGGCACATCAGAACCACAAAGGTATAAAGCCTTGGTGGACACTGGTGCACAGTGCACACTAATGCCATCGAATCATAAAGGGACAGACTCTGTCACTATCTCTGGAGTGACAGGAGGTTCTCAACAACTGACTGTTGTGGAGGCCGATGTGAGCCTCACTGGTAAGGAGTGGCAAATGCACCCTGTAGTGATGAGCCCAGATGCTCCGTGCATTCTTGGCATAGACTATCGCAAAAAAGGATATTTCCGTGACCCAAAAGGGTACCGGTGGGCCTTTGGTATAGCAGCTGTAGAGACTGAGGGCACTGAACAGCTGCATACTTTGCCTGGCCTTTCAGATGACCCTTCTCTAGAGGGATTGCTGAAGGTTGAAGACCGACAGGTGCCAATTGCTACTTCAGTGGTGCATAGACAACAATATCGCACCAATGGAGACTCTGTGATTCCCATTCACAAGCTGATCCAGCAATTGGAGAGCCAAGGAGTGATCTGTAGGACTTCAACAGTCCTACTTGGCCAATGTGAAAGCCTGATGGTGAGTGGAGGCTGACAGTGGACTGTCGTGGCCTGAATGATGCTCACAATAGCATCCAAAAAGTTAAATCATCCATGGTAAGCTTTATTTTTTTAGCAAACAAAATAATTTGCTTATTTAAAA